>NW_017731944.1:110716-130514 GCF_001890085.2 Hipposideros armiger
ATAGCTCTCTATATTAAAGAATTTAAATTCATAATTTTAAACCTTCCCATGAACAAAGCCTTAGTACCAGATGGCTTCACAGGTGAATTGTACCAAACATTTAAGGAATAAAAAAATACCAATTCTACAGTAACTCTTGTAAATTTGAAGATGATGGAATACTTCCTAAGTCATTGTATGAGGGCATCATCACCCTGATACAAAAACATACAAAGACATTACAAGAAATGAAGACTACTGACAAATACCTCTCATACACATCAATGCAAAAAAATTAAAATTTTAGATGCAATCCACAATGTCATCCAGGTTTTTACAATTTTGATGTAAACAATGTTCTAAGAAGTGATTCTGAAATGTGGCCTATGGATACATACATCAAAATTGCCTGGGAAGCTTGCTGAACTTGCAGATTCCCAGACCACACCCATGAAAGGATAGGTACATCATGACCAAGTGAGGTTTATCCCAGGAATGCAAGGTTGGTTTAACGTTTGAAAATCAATCAATACAGTCTACCATATTATCAGACAAACCAAAAAAACCCCCATATGATCATCTCAATAAATACATAAAAAGCACTTGATGGTATCCTGATATAAAGCCTCATCAAACTAGGAATAGAACTAAATCAAGGAACTAAACATATAACCTGAACTCATAAAACTTCTAGAAGGAAACATTGGAAAAAAAACATTGTGACCCTGAGTTAGGCAAAGATTTCTTACACCCAACAGAAAACATGATTCATAAAAGGAAAATAGATTGAAATACATCAAAATTCAGAACTAATCTTCCAAAGAAACAGTTAAGAGAATGAAAAGGCAAAACAGGCTGGGACAAAATATTTCAAATCATATATCTAACAAAGGACTTGAATCTAGGGTATATGAAGAATTCTCAAAACTTCAAGAATAAGGAAACAGCCTATTAAACAATGGGCAAAATATTAAATTACACAATTCATCAAAGAAAGTAAATGGCAAATAAGCACATGAAAAGATGCTCAACATTTTTCATTATGGGAATGCAAATTTAAAGCACAATGAGATACCACCATATAGGCATCAGTATGTCTAAAATTTAAAAGACTGATGACAAATGTGTAGGGCAACTGGAGCTCTCATATACTGCTTGTAGAAATGTAAAATGGTACAACCATTTTGGAAAACAGGATGATAGTTTCTTACAATTTAAACATATGCCTGACATATGATTCAGCTATTCCACTCCTAAGTGTCTATCTGCTCAAGAGAAATGAAAGCATATGTGCATACAATGACTTGACATGAATATTTACAGCAGCTTTATTTGTCATGACTAAAAACTGGAAATAACTAAAAAATCCATCAACAATTAAGTGGATAAACAAATTTTGATATATTTATACAATGGAAAACTTCAGCAATAAAAAGAAATGAACTATTGATGCAACAACATGCAACAACATTAATGAATCTTAATTATGCAGAGTGAAAGTAGCTGGATGAAAAGGAGTATGTAGTGCATGATTTCATTTTTATAAAATTCATGGTAATATGAACTAATATAGTGACAGAAAGCAGATCAGGGTTGCCTGGGGATAGAGGGGGTGCATGACAGGGACTTGTGGAGTTGTGAGAATACAAAGGGGTACCAGGAAACTTGGGGGTGATGGATATGTTCATTTTCTTGATTGTGGTGATGGTTTCTGAGGTATATACATACATTAAAATATCAAATTATACACTTTAAATATTTACAGTTTATTATATGTCAATTGCATTTCAATAAAGCTATTACAAGATTAGGACAGTGGAGTAAGAGTGATACACTGCATTTACCATGATCTTCCAGGTCTTGAAAGCTATTAAATTTTTAGTGAAAAGGCAACAAAATTAGAATCAAAAGTAAAATTTACTTATAGTTATCTAGTTGAAATTATATTGTCTGACCAGTTTATTTGCTCAGTTAATTGCTTACCTAGGGTATGGCTGTTATTAAAATATATTTTTGTGTTGAACTGAAGAAATGGTTTCAAACATGGTCCTGCGCAAGAATACTCGTGGGAGCTTGATAGATGTGCACATTCCCAGGCTTCACCCTCTAGAGACTCTGAATGGTGGGTGTGGTCCTGGGGTCTGGGAATCTGCAAGTTCAGCAAGCTTCCCAGGCAATTTTGATGTATGTATTCATAGGCCACCTTTGAGATATATATATATATATATATATACACGAACTTTATTAGAGATGGCAGCTGACTTATTTGGAAGGGGCAACAACTTGGCATTTTGTGTGTTGGCTGGTATTCATGGTGCCTACCCTCATTATAAAAAGTGTGCAGATACTAGAAAGAATTAGGTTTTATAAGATTTTCCTTTCTTTCTTCTTCTTTCTCCTCCTCCTCCTCTCCCTCCCCCTCCCCTTCTCTTCACAATATTCATTGACCTGCATTTGGCATTTTGTATAATAATCATGTGCTACAGATCATGCTTTTATTAGGCCTTTCAATAGGGAAAGGACAAGGGCAGCAGGAGGAAGGAACCATTTTATACTTTATCAGGTACCTTTAAGAAATAAACACACAGTAAGAGTAACATCATTCACTACTCTAAGTTTGACATCATGGAAAGCATGCAGGTCTCATAATGCATTTCTTTGTGCCTTTCCAGAGAGAGATTTATATCATCTATCAACGTATAGCATTTCCTACGTTCTTAAGTACTTACATAAACTGCCAGGAAGTGATGTTTTTCTATTAGAGCCATGGTATGGGGAGAAACAGCCACCGCTTGCTGACCTAGTCCCCACAGTCATCAGTGACAAGCACGGCAAGACTGGCAGCTGTTGTCACAGAGTTGTCCTAGGGCTGTGGAATAAAATTTCCCCTTGAGTAAAAGAGTTGTGTGGTAGAGAGCTCATGACTTCATGGCCTTGTGCAGGATGCAGTAACCAAGAATGAATAGACTTAGCCTTAGAGTCGCAAGGCTGGGGGGCCAGGTGTACACAACATGGTGCAAGGCTTTGAAGATGGGTGGCATTTTTACCTAGATTGTGCTTATTTATCATCTGAAAAAATAGCAGAGCCTCTAATAGAACCAATTTTATAGTCCACACCTTGAGTATGTGGTTTGATAATTAAAAATATATATACTGTATATGAAAGTTATACATAAATGTAAACTATAGATTATAATATAGATCTAAAAAGAGTTGGAATCTTTCACAAAATTGTAAACATTAACCTGAAGAATGGGTGTCAAATATACTTGAAAAAAAATTCAAATCTTGGTTCCTCACTTGGAGAATCATAGATGTTTTATTTGCTCTTGTATCTTAACCTTATGTGGTTGAATGTCCTTATTGCATTTTTAGTACTACATTTATTCTTTTGTTTTCCATAGACACGATGCCATTATTATCTCAGGAACTGAGATGGCCAAACAAATCCAGAAAGAAATACAGCGAGGTGTGGAATCATGGATTTCCCTGGGGAACAGAAGACCCCACCTCAGTATCATTTTAGTGGGTGATAACCCAGCAAGCCACACATATGTCAGGAAGAAGATCAGAGCTGCCTCTGCTGTAGGTAGGGACGTTTTAGTTGTACTTGTTACTAAATGATGTTTTCTGCTTTTACTTCAAAGTGTAATCATTATGAATGATAATTGTCAAATTAGTGCTATTTGAATAACATGTTATTATAGATTATTTAGTTACCAAAGTTTATATTCATTTCGTACTAATTTCTTTAAATTCCTTATTGAATCAGTTCAGTGTGACTTCACATCCTATGGTGAGATGTGAGAGGAAAACTTTACATTTAAAAGGCCCATTTTGATTACATTTGCTTTAATCAGATAATAAACCTGGCCAGTTCTCTCTGTCAAATTTGGCGTGATATTAGTGGTGATACTATTTGTATTTTTACTGTATTCAAATTCACTAAAAGTAGCTTATCACAAATAAGTGCAATTTGCCACATGGGATACTGGGCCAAAAAATGCATGTGAATCATGAGAAAGCATCTGTACTATTTGAGAAATCCTTTCTGATGGTGCTTTGAAAATCATTTTTGTAGAAGGGCCTTTCCATCCAGTGGGGCAGGAGCAGAGCAAACCAGTTACACGCCGTGTAAGACGCCATCAATGAAAAAACACTTCTGTGTTCGTCCAGTGATTTTCTGTGCTTGTTTTCTTCCAGGTATCTGCAGCGAGGTCATTCTAAAACCTAAGGACGTTTCTCAGGAAGAGCTTTTGGATATAACTGATCAGTTGAACATGGACCCGAGAGTCAGTGGTATATTAGTTCAGCTGCCCCTGCCAGGTATTCAATGCTCTTCTATATGTCTGGTTGGGTTAGGAGAAAGGGATCTTGCAGCACTGTGTCATGATACTGCAAGTAATTTATAAAACATGCTCAGAAGGGGACTAGCTATTATACTAGCATGCAATAGGTGACAATTTCTGAATGACATGCTTTCAATGATTGAAATTGTGAAAGAAAAACAGGCATTGACAGTACATGCAGTCCTTGCTTTGCACAATGTGCAAGACCATGAAAATAACTGTGTAAGCTGAAACCGGGCAAAGCGATCTTAATAATCAAGGGCAAATATAACAATTGTTCTGTGGCCTTTAAACATGTTTTCTCAAAACATTATAATTCCCTTACTGTGGTTTATAAATGAATAGGGAAATGAAAAAAATAGTAAAACTAATATTTGTACAGTGCACTATATTTTAAAACATTAGAAACATGGAGAAGTAAAATATTTTATTTCTTTGCAAAAAACTTGTCAAGAGGAGTTGAAGGGTATTTGCCTTCTTCTCATCACATAATTTATAATGTGGAGAAAGTATCTTTTCTATGCCCTGGGGCCTTGAACTGTCATATTCCTTTTTAGGTTTGGATCAACTTCTGTTTTGTCCTTTGTATTTTCAAAGTTGTGAAATACCTCTGAATTTCTTTAATGTGAAGTTTTACGCTGGTCACTTCCTCTGGGACATTGTCATTTTTTGGTCACAATAACTTTCCTCATTGATGTTGATAAGTTTGCCTTCTCTAAATTCCTGTGGCTGCGTAAGTATATAACTCAGAGGATGCACTGTCAACATTCCAGGGTCACCTACTTCTTGTACAACCCATTTATATTCACTTAGAATCCTATTGAAGCAATTTAGCTTGTTTTATTCATATTTCTTAGCTTCACTTCATGCTCACTTAGGTCTCTCCTATCTTTGCTTGGCTGTCGCCATTTTCAGATCCATTCACATCCAATTTAACATCCAGCATCAGCACATTTTGTTTCTTTGCTGCACTTTCATCTTTATAGGCTAATTCCACCTGTCTATCATCCACTTTCACAAAATGCCATGTGAATTTATCATTGGGAGACAAGGAGGCAGCACACTTTGCCGTCTTCATGTGAACTGAATAACCTGTGTGCAGTGACCAATCATCACTGATGGACTTGGAAAGAAGTGACATGCTAGTCACTGCTCATGATGCTACATCTGTTATTTACATAGTGATTTGTGGACCAAAGAGCCAGCAGAGCTTATGTGATTACTCGTAATTAATATACCATGATAACTGACATTTGAACTGTGTTGTTGGAAGACTGGTGTTATTTAACTAATTGTGTCTCTGAAATTTACTCAGTTTTCAACTGAGCAAAGCAAGGACTGCTGGCTTAGTATAGGTTACAGTAGTTTTGTGCAGTTTTGAGCACTTCTGTAAGTTTTGACGTGCAGAGAGTAAAGCTGTGTGATGCTTTGCATGGGATTTCATATGTTACTAACATTTTAATTTATCCAACAATATAGCTTAATATTTTAGAATATGTTATTACTTTTGTGCTGATTAAATTATTCCAAATACTCACATTTCTGATTTTAATTCCAATATGGCTGCATTAAAAAAAAATCATAAAGTTGGAAAGGATCTTGGAAGTTATCAAAGTTTCTTTCTGAGAAAAATGCTCCTGATGGATAATATTTAGATTCATCATGTTAAAATTAATATACTGGTGTATCATTTACTTTTAGAACTAGAAAGGAAATTCAATACATACAACACCTTCATTTCATATTATAGGCAGCTAGGGTGTAGAAAACATCAGGGGTTTATTAACATCATAAAGCTGTCCAAAAAATCTGGCAGTGGGTTTAAACCCAGTTTGGCTTATGTGGGAAAAAAAAAAAAAAAAGCAGCAAACTTTTTTTGTGCTGTATTTGCCAAGCCGTTTACTTTTAGTCTGCAGCTTTTGAAATATCCCTCATTTGCATTTGTACTATATTCAAATAGTTACATAAAATGACACAAATTTTCAAATAACTACATTAGATTTAGTTTGTCTTAAACAAATTAGATTGACACTTGTAGAAATTGTGCTGCTTTGTGGGCAACACACCTTCTTTGGTGAAGCAGTAAGCCACTAGATGGCACTGGTGATCTATCTGTACTGAAATCAATGGCGCGCATCCTGTATTCATTTCAGAGGTGAGAAGCATGGAGCCAGAGGGACCATGGTGATAAGAAACATCTGCGTGCTCCGAGGAAGGGCAGTTTTCAATCTAGCTGCAAAGCCACTAATATACAAAATAATAGTGTCTAACATTTATTACATTAAGCATTTATGTCTCAGGCACTTTGCATTTACATTCATTGAATCCTCACAATAATCTTGTGAGGCTGGAGCTGTTATGGTGCACATTGTACTGATGAGGGACTTGAGGTTGCGTAACTGCCCCCAAGATCACAGAGCTGGTAAGGAATTGCACCGGGATGTGAATCCTTGTAGACTGGTCACTCATGGCATTACTGCTGACCGTTATGTTAGCACCCTCACCAGTGTCTCTATGTTAGCTGGTGGATAATGTGTGCTTATTATGTGGCAGGTATTCCTTTATATGGATTATGTTATTGAATCTTCAAAACAGCTTTATGAGTAGGCATTATCTTCTTCATTTTACAGATGAGAAGACCGAAACACAGAGGTTAAATGAATTGTCCAGTATTACTTGCTAGTAAATGGTAGAGCCAGGATTCAAATCTAGGCAGTCTGATTCCAGAGCCTGCCTTCTAAACCTTTATTAACCTATGCTATGTTAGTTAATTTAAATATTCATCTTCTTAACCTACATTATGCTGCCTCTCTGAACATTACAAGCACAATGTTTCAAACATTCACATACATACAAGTTCCTAGTGCTTGTTACCACCATCTTTACCAGAATTACTTCATTGTTCTTCCTTCCACCTATTCTTCCTGCTTTCAACCCTTGTAACCTATTTTTTTATGGCTTTGACTTGCTCAGTAATGATATTTCTATCATTCATAATTTATTTTTGGTAAGGTTAAAAATTATAACAGAATAAAGGCAGATATTAAATATACTATAGATATTAAATATACTATCCCTCCCTACTGAAGTTGCCTGTGTCTTAATTTAGTAATCATATAGTGAATGGTACATGCTTGCTGGCAGAAGATACCCTTCAGCTATGGATATATACAGTCTGAGTTTGTAATCTGGCCTCAATGATTTACTGACTTATTTAATTGATGAATAACTTCTTTTTCTCATTGTAAATGGGGGATTGAAATTTTATCCAACCCATTTGGGACATTTAGTTTGTTGGTTAATAGAAAAAGTTGGCTAAAATAAGAAGCCATAAAATAATGCATATTTACTTTAAACTTTGTGCTATAACATAAAATATTTAAATACTCATTTATTCATCAATCTTTTGATGTAGGCCTAAGGCTCTTTGGAATCCACTGATTGGAATTTTGTATCATCTTCTGGCATTAGTGATACCTATGGTTCATTGCCTATAATTTTCAGTTTGAGGTGAAGCTATAGGAAAATTTGTCTAGATTTTGAAAACGTCTCCCAATCTTCGTAGCTGTCTTGCCCTTAGCTGAGTCATTACTGACTCTATTTAGTTCCCAAGAGTCCTTCTAAAACGTTCAACTTAATTTTCATACAAATAACAACTGTTTTCTTTTCGCACCCTATTGTTATTTGGTTATACCATTTTGAATTAAACTACATAATTTACTGCAAAATAACTGGCAAAAACCGACTGGGAAATATGCACAGTTGTTTCTTGATTATCATGAAACTCAATTGTTAAGGGCAGGAGTCGTTTATTAACTACTCTCTGATATTCTCTTGGCAAGCCCTGACCATCAGCCTGCGTGTTTTACAGAAGAAATGGAGCACATTAGTCTTTTTGCTAGGTTGGCTAAATGGACGTGGGTTGAGATTGCCTCTCCTGTATATATCTTATAGGATGGTTATAATGAATCAATGAAACAAGAAGCAAATGAACAAAGGAAATGATTCTAGTCAATTATACCTCCAATATTCTATCATTTGATTAATAGCCTGAATTGCAAATTATTTCATGATTAGAAATCTGAGATTATTTTTTAAAATTAGGGCAATATCTTGAGTAAAAGAAATTCTAAATTAGAACTATAATTCTGATGTTGGAGGACAAGTTTGCATAAGGATTAAACAGAATGTATAAGTAATTTCCATGTATCTCATTTGGGTAGAAAGCAAAGGAATGAGAATTCTGGCCTTTTTGGTGGGATTGGTTCTGTCACAGGCTAAGCTTGTGTTTATGTTCAGAAGCTGTGTGACTTTGGTCAGGATTGGAAGTACTCAGGATAGAGTTGTGTGTCCACAGTCACATGGCCTAGCAGTTTGTCCTGTGCTTGTCCTAAAACCAGCGAGAAATAAAAACAACCATAAGCAGATGCTTCCCTGCGCCTGTCCTGTGTATAGATTCTATCAGGAACAATAAGTGATCATTTTGTCAAGGCCAGAAAGATGTCGGCTATTATATATTCTTTGCTCCTAATTAGGTAGTATTATTTGCTTTTAGCTTTTATTGAGTTATATCTATTATACTGGTGTTATATTAAAAGTTATATCATTTTTGGAGTATGTATCAGTATGTAGAGTAAAAAGGAGGTAGAAAATACTTTTTTTAGAACTGAGAACCAGTGACATTCTTTTCAAACTAAAACAATGAAAGGGAAATGATAATATTCATGAGCTTGAAGCACATTGGAATTTTGCTAGAATATTTGTTGTAATGTGGGATTTGGTGCAGAATGAATTTGGCTTTTTTATAAAATAACTTAATGAAAACATTCAGATATAAGACTGGAAAACAGCAATCAATGAAATTTTAATGTGGTATTTTACAACTACATCTCCATGACAACAAGCATTAATAGTTTCAGTGATGACAGATATTTACCATTTACTATTGGTAGGCACTGTGCTAAAGTGCTTTCTATACAAAAAACCATTTAACACTCACAACAGCCCTTACTGGTAGGTGCTATTTTTTAAATCCATGGTTTATAGTTAAGGAAACTAAGTGAACTGAGTACCTTGTATAAATTCAGAGAGGTAGTGGGTAGCAGAGCAGTGCCAGGAGACCCAGTTACAGTGTCCTTTCAACCATAATCACAGTCCTGCAACACAGACTGCAAGACAAGCACCAAGAAAGATGCCTGTTCTCCCCTTTCTGCTTTCTAAGAAGCCCACTTTCTGCATGCTTTCTAAGAAGTCTACTTCTCATCTATTTCTGAAACAAAATTATTGGGTAGATTGGGAAGACTTGTTCCATCCTATGTATGTTTTTCTAAAATAGTTTTTCAAGTATTTCCCTTCAATTGTCTAGTTTGAAGCCTTTGAGGATTCACATCTTACAATTTATATAAGGGAACTGAACAGAGAAATAAGAATGAAATACAGGACTAAAGGATTAAGTCTGGAGTAGGTAAGAAGAGTTAGAATTCACTGTAGATTTAAGAAAGATAACATTTTTTAGTAATTAGTAGACAGAAAAATCTGGATATTGACATGTAGATATGTGTATTTGACTAAAAATTGATTCATTTGGAGGAAAAAAAGCCTTTCCATAACTTGATTTTTCATTTGAAGGAAAAAAAGTCTTTCCATACTGCTTTTCTTGCATGATTATAAAAATTATGTATGCAGAACACTTATTGCTCTCTTTTTTTTTTTAAAGATTTTTATTGGGGATTTGGGGGATGGGAACAGTGCTGGGGAATTGGGGGAANGCTGCTGGCTACATACGGTAGCCCATGGCAACCCACTGCCACAGGGGCTGCAGCCTACGCTGTCGCCGGGGACTCACAACAGCCCAGCTCTAGGTTGAGCTGTTGTTCAGCATCTTAGCTGTAGAGGGCAGTGTCACTGGCCCTCATATGTGGGATCCAAACCAGGGCCCTCTGGCGTTCCAAGCCAGTTCTTAACCATCGCGTCACTCGGCCAGCCCTATTGCTCCCTTTTTAATGTTCTTAACCAGAATGGGATATTTTCATCACCTGGGCGCCATTCATTCTGTTTATTTCTAAATGATTTCTAAAATTTTAACTTGACCTTTGTTATAGAATTTTCCCCCTTTCTCCGTGGAGAGAAACCTCAGCTCTGTCTTTGGGTATTTAGAACAATTCCACATAGAATATTTCATTCCTTTTTTAGTAATATGTTTCCTCCACTAGGCTATTAGTTCCACCAAAGCAGGGAGAATTGCAGTCCACATTTTATTCCTGAAATTCACCTTCTGTCATGGTAAACTGTTGGAGAATGTTGTTAAAGAAATGGATGAAGCCTGTAGTTTTTCAGCCAGTGCTTTTTTGTTGTTGTTGATGTTATTCAAGTCTCATCCTTCTCCATTTAAGAGCGTAGTGTGTGACTTCTGTCACTGATTGAGATTTGGTGAGGATCTTATACCCCCATGACCTTGGAAGTTTCCTATCGCTATATTTATTATACAGATGACATGCTAGGAAAATACATTTATTTTATTACTTGACTATTTTATATGTTTATAGTTTTGTTTTAGTTTATAACTTAAATAGGACTTTAGGCTCTGACCACTTAACTACATTGGTTATCTAACATACCAGGGCTGACTTTTTTCTAACCTTCAGGTCTAAGCTTTCCTAGCCCACACCCTCTGAAGTTGTTTCAATTCTGTCATTCTCTATTTCAGACCTCTTTTTTTTCTGGCAGAGACAAAGTTCTCCAAATACCCACATGCTCCCTTACACGTCCCAGCTTCTCTTGGCAAATAGGTTGGGGCCATGTGACAACTGGCCACTGGACAGTACAGGGAAGTGACCTTTTTAGTCACTTCTGGACTGTGATGTTTAAGTTATTGTGCCGCCACCTGCACTCCTCTCTTTGTTGCAGTTGTCATGGAACCCAGATGTTATAGACAGCCGTAAATTACAAAAGGGAAGTGAGATTCTTATAGCACCTCACATGAATAAGAAATAAGTATTCTTTCATTAGTGACTGAGATTTCAGAATTTAAAAAAGACCCCAAATTTGATGAAAACTATAAACCCACAGATCTAAGAAGCTCAACAAACTTCAAGCCCATTAAATATGAAGAAAACTATGCCAAAGAACACCATAATCAAAATTGTTCAAAACTAATGTGATAGAAAAAATATTGAAAGCAGCAAGTGGGGATGGGGAACACATTATATACATAGGAACAAAGAGAAGGAATATAGCAGATTTCTTGTCAGAAAAAATGTAATCATGAAGACAGTGGGACATCTTGATCTTTAAAATATTGAAAGAAAAAAAAAACCTATCAGCCAATAATTCTAAACTCAGTGAAAATATATTTTAAAATGAAAGCAGAAATATTTTTTTCAGACATTGAGACAGAGGAGAGCCCAGACAGAGTTGAAAACAATTAACAGCAGACCTACAGTTTAAAAAATGTTAAAGGAAGTTTTTTAGGAAGAAGGAAGTAATACTATGAAAATATGTATCTATCCAGAGGAATGAAAAGTACTGGACATGGTAACTACATGAATAAATATATATGATATTTTTCTTATTATTCAAATCATTTCAGAATACAATTGATGTTTAACCAAAATAAAAACAACATAATGTGTGGCTTGTAACATATATGAAAGCAAAATGTATGACAACAACAGCACAAAAGTCAGGAAGAAAAAAATGGTAGGATATTATTAGACTCTTATGATATGTGTGAAGTGATATAATATTACTTGAGGAGAGACTAAGATTAGTCAAAGATGTATATTATAAAAACCAGCCATTGCTAAAAAACACAGCAGAGGTTTATAACTAATAAGCCAACAAAGGAAATAAAATGTAACCATTAAAAATATTCAATTATTCTAAATGAGGGGAAAAAAAAGAGGGAAAGACAACAATAAAAATACACAGCAGTTAGCTCGCTCAAGAGTTTGAGCTCTGAGCAACAGCGGTTCGAGTCCCGGCCCGAGCTGAGCAGCCACCAACAGGAGGCAGGATGGCTCAGCAAAGAAAAAACAAAACCAAAAAACAACAACGAAAAAAACCCACATAGCAGTTGATAGATTTAGTCACATAAAATGTAATGTTGTAAATAACCCAATTAAATGTTAGATGTTGTTAGTGGATAAAAAGTAAGACCCAACTATATGCTGCCTACAAAAAACACACTTCAAGTATAAAGATGCAGTGGGGTTAAAAGCAACATCCTGGAAAAGATATATTATCTAACACTAATCAAAGGAAAGTAGAGTGGTTATGTTACTATAAGGCAAAGTATATTTCAGAGCAATGACTATTGCCAGGGATAAATAAGGTCGTTCCATAGAAATAAAGGAGTCAGTTTATTAAAAAAAAAATAACAGTCTTAATCAATTATATACCTAAGAAGAAAGCTTTGAAATACATTCAACAAAAACTAATAGAATTGTAAGGAAAATAGACAAATCTAAAATGATAATCATAGATTTTAGTACCTCTCTCTCGATAATTGAGAGAACAAGTTGGCAGAAAATCAGAAAGGATATGGATTTGAAGCACAATATCATATGAGTATATTGACAACTGACTTTTGACAAAGGTGGAAAGATAAATTAGTGAAGAAATAATATGCTTTTCAACAAATGATGCTGGGACAAATTGGGTTTCATGTGTATATGAAACAAGAACTTGATAAGCTAGACTTGATCAAAATATAAAATGTCTGCTCTTCAAAAGATACTGTTAAAAGAATAAAAAGATAAGACATAGACTGGAAGAAAATATTTGTAAAGCATATATCTGATAGCATAAGTGTATACAGAATATACAAAGAACTCTCAAAAATCAGTACCTAGAAAATAAAAACTCAACTAAACAAAGCCCAGCTCCTAGCCAGATTAACATAAATTCTAAAATTTACAAAATAACAGAAGAAAAAAACCAATAAAGTGAATTTAGCAAGATCACAGAGTACAAAGTCAATATACTAAAAAATCAATTGTGTTTTTGTATACAAGCAGCAACTAATAGAAAATGAAATTTTAAAAACTCTATTTACAATAGCTTACAAATCATAAAACACTTAGGAGTAAATTTAAAAATTTTGAAATTAACTTCTATACTAAGAACTACAAAACACTGCTAGATGTCTATTCTTCCAAATTAATCTATAGATTCAGTGTAATCTCAATCATAATCTTATAGTTGTTGGTAGAAGCTGACAAACTGATTCTAAAATGTATATGGCTATGCAAAGGATGTAGACTAGCCAAAGCAATCTTAAAAATGAACAAATTTAGAGGACTTGCAACACCTGACTTCAAAACTTGCTGCAAAGTTATAGTAATACAGTGTGGTACTGGTGTAGGGATAGAAAAATAAATCAGTGGAATAGAATAGAGAACCCAGCTTTAGGCTCACACTTATGTAGCCATTTGATTTTTTTTTTACAAAGGTGCCAAAAGCAATTCAATAGAAAAAGGAAAGTCTTTTCAATAGACAATACGTGAACAGCTTGATAGCAAAATTGTGGGGGTTGGGGGTGAACCACAATATCTACTTCATACCATACAGAAAAATTAATTGGAATTGGATTATAAACCTAAACATAAAATCTAAAACTATATAGTTTCTGGGTAAAAACTTAATTTGTGTGCTGGGTATACAGGCAAAGTTTTCTTAGAAAACAACACAAAAAAGCATAAAACATGAAAAATTTAATTAGATTTCAGAAAAATTAAAATGATATGCTTATGAAAAGATACAATTAAGAAAATGGAAGGTATCTCAAAAAACTAGAAATAGAACTACCGTATGACCCAGGAATTCCACTCTTGGGTATATATCCAGAGAAACCCAAGACGCTAATTCCAAAAAAATATATGTACCCCTATGTTTATTGCAGCACTATTTACAATAGCGAAGACTTGGAAACAACTGAAATGCCCATCTGTAGACGACTGGATTAAGAAACTGTGGTACGTTTATACAATGGAGTATTATTCCGCTATAAAGAAGAAGGACATCGCACCATTTGCAGCAATATGGGTGAACCTAGAGACTATTATGTTAAGTGAAATAAGTCAGTCGTAGAAAGACAAATACCATATGATCTCACTTATATGTGGAATCTAAAAATTGAATAAACGAGCAAAATAAACAGAAATAGTCCCAGAGATGTAGAGGAAAACCTGATGATTGCTAGTTGGGAGTGAGGTGGGGATGAGGGAGAAGGGGAAGGGATTAGACAGCATAAGTAGGTAACTACAATATTGCCACAGGGATACAAAAGATAGTTCGGGGAATATAATTAATAATGTTGTAAATATTTTGTAGGGTGACAGATGAACACATCACTCTTGTTAGGGAAACCGCATCATGGATGGGATAGAGGTTTGATCACTGCACTGTACACCTGAAGATGATGTTGTATAATATTGTATGTCAACTATAATTGAATATATATATAGTCACAGGATGTGGAGTATAGTGTGGGAGCAGAGTCAATGGAATTCTAATAGATATGTATGATATGTGGGGGGAGTGGGGCGGCTGATTGGGGGAGGGGGTTGTCACTTTGAGGGGTTAAAAGCGTAACTATTGCACTGTGTTGTACACCTGAACTAATTAAAAAATAAAAAAAATAAACTTGTAAAACAATAGGGTGCTCATGGATTTGCATATATAAATATAAAAAAAAAAGAAAAAAAATGGATAGGCAAACCAAAGACTGGGAGAAATTTGCAAAACACATAGCTGACAAAGAACGTGTATTTGGACATACAAAGAATCCTTGGGCTGGCCGAGTGGCTCAGTTGGTTAAGAGCTTGCTCAAGAGTTTGAGCTTTGAGCAACAGCGATTTGATTCCCGGCCTGAGCTGAGCCACCGCTGAGCTGCCAACAGGTGGCAGGAGGGCTCAGCAAAAAAAAAAAAAAAGAATCCTCAAAGTTCAATCTTTAAAAGATAAATATCTTAGTTTTTTAAAATGAGCTTCTTAAACATGCACTTTACAAAGGAAGGTTTTCAAATAGACAATATGCATGCGAAAAAAATCAGAACAGTGGTTACCTGAGGGTGAGGATGAAAAGCAGGGGCAGAGACTGACTGGGAAATGAGGAAACTCTCAGTTGATAAAAATATTTTATATTTTGATAAGAGTTTAAGTTAGATTGGAGTTTTTATTTTTCAAAACTTATGGACTAGTACACTTAAGATGTTTGCATTTCAATGCATATAAACTTCACATGAAAATATAAATACTGAACTGTAGTTAATAATATGCACCCTGAAGCTTTAGGGATACATTAAGTGTTTTTACCATTAAATGCTTCAAAAATAGATGAATTGATGGATGAATAGATGGATAGGTGTGACAAAGCAAATATAGCAACATGTTAATTAACAATTACAGAATCTATTCAGATGGGTGTTTACTGCACCATTCTTTTAACTTTTCTGTATGTTTGAAATTTTTCATAATGAAATATTGAGGGTAAAACAAAAATACAACCTGTCCCCCAACATCCCAATCCTCTTTGCCACGCTTTACCTTTTCATTTTTTCCATAGCATATCAACTTCTAATAAATATGATTGCTTATTTATTGTGTTTATTTTTTATTGTCTGTCTGTCCTGCTATTCTACAAGGGCAGAAATTTTCATCTTTTTTTCATTGATGTGTTCCTATCACAAAGAACAGTGCCTAGACACCTATTAAATAAATGTAGAAACTGAGACAAAATTAGTGGACAACTGAGGACAATTAGAACAGACTACCATAAAGAAAAGATGTCTAATCTTTCTATAACCTCTGACTTCTACCTTTTAAAAATATAATAAAAAACCAAGGGTGGCTTTCATTAAAATCTTGATTTGTCAATACCTTTGCATGTATATTATTAGATACCTAGCACGTCTATGTCCTCTGATATAAATTTAATGTAAGAGATTCATGTTTGTTTTTCATTTGTTCCTTCCTTTCAGGACTTGGAAAATCAGAAATTTCAAGCAAAGCTTTATCGTAATAAACGTGAATACAAGGTCCTTGAAAGTTCACTCATTTATTCACTCAATAAATATTTACTGAGTGTCTACCATGTGCCTGGTACTGTTCTAAAGGTTTAGGATACATAAGTGAACCAATAGACAAAATTCTTTCCCTCTAGAACATATATCCTAATGAAATAAATGGCTGACTAATGAAATTATTTAGCTATAACCTCTTAATGAGTTAATTATTTTCTAGGAGTAAATGAGAGAGATAAGTTTGGAAGCTATGCTCACTGTTCTCAAGTTAATAAATAATGTTTAAGTTACACCTTATGGGTTCTACATCAAGATTTTAAGGCAGGAAATACTGTCAGGTGCTTACTCCTTGCCCAATATCATTTAAGAGCTATTTCATCAAGGAGTGAGGGGACGAAAAAGGAATGGGAAGTGACTCAAATCTCACTGTGCTTCTCCGCCCCCAAATTTAAGAATATAGTAGAGTTTGGAGACAGAGTGGGAGGTGTTGTCTAGGCCAGAAAGGGGTGGACCTGACTCTCCACCCTTCCTTAGCCTCTTTCTCCTATGGTCACAGCAACTCTTTCTCCTATGCTCATAGGCAGGCTTCACAGGCTATAAAAAAATAATTACAGAGTTGGAACCTACACATCACGCAAAGGCTCCCTCTGCCCTGCATGATTCTCCTGAGTGGCCTGAGAGTACATGAGGATCCAAAACTTGCCTTATTCTTCACAAGTAGTGTTGAAGACACCCTGGTTTATCAAGCCCTCAGTTTCCTAGGCACTGTGCACAGTGATTTCAATAAAAACAACAACAAGTAAATAGTACAGCACTCGAAGCAGTCTATGTTCTATAGAGAAAAACGCTCAGATAGGTGAGCATGTCTATTCTAATGATCTTTTTCACACACAAGGAAAAAGAAGAGATGGCTGAGTTTGGGGGACCTTGCTTGCAAACCTCAAGGACAGTCTCAAATTGTTTTTCTAGTTACCCTTCTCCCCTAGTGCCTAGCACAGAGATATATATGTAGATTGAATGCTAGGTAAAGATTTGTTGAACTGGTAAATGAATGAAGAGGGTCATAGAGCAATTGTATAAATAAATCTTTTCAAAGACTTTCTACAAAGAAATACCCAGATGTTCCAAAGGGCCTTTTGATTTCACTTACTTCTTGACCAAAGCTGAATGAACTCAACAATAGATGAGGATATCATAGTAAAGGAAAAAATAATAATAAACAAGAAAAGAAGTAACTACTATTGTTCAAGAACTCCAGATTTTGAAGATACATTGAGAAGTAAATCATCTCAAGTTATATGATATAACCTGTTGGTGACAGCAACTACTAAAAAAGATGTAATTATATAGATTTGAGTGGCTTAAAAATCTCTTGGGCTAGATTCCACCTGGGTATGAATGGAAAGAGACACAAGTGGCCTCAGGGACTAACCAATCCCACAAATATGCCATCGGTGGCTAGAGAGTTTTACTTCTTTTTTTAAAATTTTATCTTTAGGCCTCTTTTTTTCATTTCCTTATCTTATTACACCAGCTAGGATCTCCAGTACAACATTGAGTAGAATGGAGGGTGTGGGCACCCTTGCCTTCTCCTGACCTTGAGGGAAAAGTTCAGTATTTCATTATTAAGTATAATGTTAGCTGTAAAGTTTTTTATAAATACCTATTATATTGAACACTTAAAGCTTTGTTTTACACTTGCTGAGCCACAGCTGCAATCTGTTTAGTTCTCTTAGCTTTAGATGGACTTCTTGGAGTTTGCCTCCCATGTGTGTTGTTCAGGGGTTGGTCACAGATGTGAGCAGGGTTTGTGGGCACAATGTGAGTCTCCCCTCTGTGGCTTTCTCTTTTCCTGGTTATATCCCTTCAATTTCCAGCTGCTGTAATTGCTGCAAACTTGGTCTTTTGATCCCTTATGCAATTTCTATGCAATAGAAATCTGCAGATTTTTTATTTCTATGCAATAGAAATCTGCAGATTTCTATCCAAATCCTGGCTGTCCTATGTCTAGAAAAGCTTAAATGGGAAACTCTTTCAGTGACATTCCTTTCTTTCAAATGTCCATTTGTCCAAATCGTCTACTTTTAGTGACTCTGCAGTGTTTTCAGATAGTTGTGTTTTAATACAATTTTTCCAATGTTCACAATTGTATTTTGTGAGAAGTTTGGCCCAGTATAAATGATTTCAACATTATCAGACATGGGACCTACATTTTCAAATAATGTGGTCAGAATAGTCTTTAAAGGGAATGTGGAATTTAAGCAAAGATTTGAAAGAAGAGAGGGACTTAACCAAAGTGATTTTTTTTTTAATCCTTCAGGCAGATAGAAGAGCTATAACCAAGGTGGTAAATGCCTGAAATGTTGGAGGAAAGGCAAGAGGTGCAGGGATTTGAGGAAAAGAGTGGTGTGATCAGATATGCATTTCAAAAATATAAGCCCTGTTATTTTGTTGAATAGATTTTATGAGTGCAAAGGTAGAGGCAGGAATGAATTAGGAGGCTGTTGCAAGAATTCATGGAGAGATAATGGCTACTCAAACCAGAGTCGTGTTAATGGACATGGTGAGACTAGTGAAGTGCTAGATATGTTATGCAGGAAGAGCCAACAGGTTTTCCAATTGGTTGGATGTTGGGTGTGAAAGAAAGTGAGGTATTCACAATGGCTCCAGGGGTTTTTGGCAAGTAGCACAAAAGAATGGAATTGCCACCAACAGAGATGGAGAAGGCTGTGGGTGAATCAGTTTAATAAGACAAGATCTGTGCCCTGAAAGACTCACAATCTTAAGTGAGAGAGAGATAATTCAATAACTAATGTGATCAACTAACTGAATTAATGTGCTAAGAACGTTTTATGACAATTCTATGGGAGAGCAGAGGAGAAAAAAGTATTTCAACTTATGATGAAGGAACAGGTGACACTGGATCAATGTATTGAAGAATAAATTGAGAGTAGAAGAACAGCGAAGAAGTAATCAGTAATGGAAAATAATCATGAGCAATAGCACAGAAATGCAAAACTTAATGCTAAGAGCTTAGGGATGGGACACAGTTTGCTGTGACTTGAGTTAAAGATGTATAATGAAGATGGTTGGAAAAGGGATGGAGCACTTTCAGAGAGGAAATGTGGGAAAAAGATATAACCAAACTAAAGAATACTGTATTTGCCGGCATATAAGACGACCCCCTAACATTTCCACTCAAAATACAGAGTTTGTTATATACTCGCCGTATAAGACTACCCCCTCTTCGCACACCTTCCACACACCAAATAAAAGGTAAAACAATATCAGATTTGATTTGGCCCACTGAAGTGCAAACAAGCGTATTGTATTTCGTGTCATCACATAACCGTTTTGGCAATGTTGAGCCACCATGTCTGCTACATGTTTTTCGAGTTCTGGCCAGTGTGGGGTGCCTCTTCTTAATGCACACTTACCCCTTGGCATA
>NW_017731944.1:131199-186357 GCF_001890085.2 Hipposideros armiger
GTCTTATACGCCGGCAAATACGGTATATTATTTACTATGCTAATGAGCTTGTAGTTATCCAATAGGCAATAGGGAAGTAGAAAGAGGTACTTTTAAGCAGTAATGTAAAAATCCTTGGGTGGAAAATGCCCAGTAATTTGTGGGGTTTGTTTTCTTCGTTTTGTTTTGTTTTTTTCTATTCCTTGTCTAAAGTCAATTAAACATATTGTAAATAAATCACAAAAATGTAAATTCAGTGTTGTAGTTCTATAAGACATTTCCTGAGCTGTTCTATTTCAATGTTATGAATTTAATTTGATGACTGTGTTTTCTGGCATGATTTAATGACTCCTTGTGATCTTAAATGGAAGGGACCAACATACACTTACAAAGTAAATACTGCCAGTTTCTCCAGTCATTTGGGCAGGGTATTAAGTGGTTAGTTGTTTGCTAACGTATTATGAATCAAAAATGTTTTATAACCATTGTGAAAATATGTATTAATGCTATTGAGTTTTGTGATTGTTTCTTCCCTTCAGATCTTAGGCCCCAGGGGTGAGACATCAGGAGACTTTCAGTAGCAGTCAGTCAAAAGCATGACATGTATTTATTTCTTTTACTCATATAACAAAAGGTAGTATTTGTTGTAAAATGTTTGACGCTTACTTTGCATGTTTTAGATACATATAAGTTAATCTAGGAATAGTGTTGTAGTTGGAGGCCTAGAAGAAATAGTATATTCCTTGAGATATTTTAGAATTATCAAATGTCTTGATTAGAAAGGGTGGGGGGAGGTCCTAATTTTAATTTTTGAGCAGTATTGAAAATGTTTGATATTTATGATTTCTATATAATACAGAAGGAAAAACTGGTTTTAGGGTAAAAAATGTGGATTTGAATTCTGGATCCTCCTCTTAGTAGTAGTTTGAGGTTGACTGAGTCTCAACTCTTAGAGCTTTTTTTTTTTTTTTTGATCTAGTCCTGTTCACTATTTCCTATAGCCATTTTATGTTTTCTTTTCTGGTAGCTCGATGTCTCCATTGTTTCTTTGCCCATGTGTTTCTGTCTGTTATTTTAGCGTGTAGTAATAATCTATAATGTTTTCCCTCAGTTTCCTCTTTTTTTTTTTTTAAAGATTTTGTTGGGGAATTGGGGAAGGGGAAAAGACAAGTTGCTGTACTTTTGTTCTTCAATCTAGTTGTGGAGGATGTCGCTTCACTGGCCCATGTTGGTATTGTGATCACTGCGCTCTTCCTGGGTGAGGCAGTCACTCGCTGGCCATTGGATGGCCACTCATGGCGGTTTGCGGCAGCTCACGCTGGCTGCCGGCCACTCATAGTAGCTACAGCAGCCCACTGCCGCCCCACTGCAGCCTTCGCTGTCACCTGCGACTCATGGCAGCCCAGCTCCAGGTCGAGCTGTTGTTCACCATCTTAGCTGTAGAGGGCACAGCATCACTGGCCCTCATATGGGATCCGAACCAGGGCCCTGCTGGTCAGAGCTGGCACTCCTAAGCCAACTCATAACCATAGTGGCACTTGGTTGGCCCTCCTCTTTTTTTGTGTTATGTGTCTCAGTTGTGGATTTTTTGTGTGTGGTTACTATTAAGTTTATGTAAAAGAAAGTTGCATATATACAATAGTCCATTTTCTCCTGCATGCATCTTATCTCCATTCCCCTTTGCAAATTCAGACCTTTACCCTCTCCCCTTTTATGTCTTTATTGTCACAAATTATCCCTATTTGTGCTATGAGTTTATTTCTGAGTTTCAGTAGCTATTATCTTCTTCCCCTTTTTTATGATTGTACCTCCTTTAACCTTTATGTTATATACTTAAGTATGTAGTGCCCTATTCTGAATAAGGGTTGCAATTTCCTGCTTCTGTCTGTTCGTTATCTTACTGATAATTTTGTATTCTTTTGACCTTTTATTCCAGATAGAATAACCTCCTTCAGTTTTTCCCATAATACAGGCTTTGTGGTGGAAAATTCCCTCAGCTTCTCTATATCTGGAAGGGCCTTTATTATTCCTTCACATCTAAAGGATAACTTAAAGGATAAGTTATTCTTGGCTGGCATTTTCTCTTCCAATAGTTTGAATATTTGATTCTACTCCGTCCTTGCTTGTAGAGTTTCTGCTGAAAAACCTGATGATAATCTAATGGGTTTTCCTTGATAGGTTACCATCTTCTTCACCCCTGGATGCCTTGAGAATTCTTTCTTTGTCGTTAATTTTTGAGTTTCAATATAATGTGCCTTAGAGAAGGCCTTTTGGATTGAGATAATTAGGTGTTCTGTTTGCTTCTTGGATTTGAGGATCCAGTTCTTTCCATAGATTTGGGATGTTCTTGTTGACTATTTGTTTGAATAGGCTTTCTGTGCCATTCTCCCTCTCTTCTCCTTCTGGTATACCCATTATTCTTATATCGCTCTTTGATGGAATCAGATAGTTCTTGTAGAGTTCTTTCATTTCTTTTTACTCTCAAATCTCTCTCTTCTTTCATCTGTGTCATTTCATTTCCAGATTCTATCTCTGATATTACTACTTCTTCCCTGCATCTGGTTAGCTCTATTTCCTAAACTCGCTATTTCATTCTTCATCTCTTTTATTGAGTTCTTCAGTTCCAGAATTTCTATTTGGTTCTTTTTTTAAAGTTTCAATCTCTTTGGCAAAATATTCCTTTTGTTCATTGATTTTATTTCTGTGTTCATTAAACTGCCTATCTGAGTTTTCTTGCATTTTATTGAATTTTTTTCAGAACTGCAATGCTGAATTCCCTGTCGTATAAATCACATATTTCCCTGTCTTTAAGTTTATTTTCTGGAGTTTTTTTTTCATTTTCTTTCTGAGCTGTCTTGTTACCTTGGTTTTTCCTAATATTTGATGGACTATTTCTCAGCCTAGGCATTTATAGGAGTGAACGCTGCAGCAGGTTGATAAGAAGAGGCCTTTCTTTTATATTCCAGTAGGTGGTGCTGGAGTGCAAGTGTTTAACTTTCTCTGGCACTGTTCCGGGATCTCTGCTGGGCGGTAGAAAAATGTCTTGTATTCCCTGGGGAGGTGGGCGTCTCCTCTGTGACCAAGTTGTCTCTGTCTCAGGGCACCACCCCTGTGGGAGAATGTGGTGAGCAATGTAGTTCTGAGCCTCTGAAACTCCAGTGCTGCCTCTGCAGCCAGACACAGTGCTGTGCTGCCTGAGCTGTCCCAGGTGCCCCTGCTGGGATCAGTGGGATGGGTGGGGGCAGGATGGGCTGGGAGAGGCCACTGGTGTGTTTGTGGCTTTTTCTCCTCCCAGTAATGGCCATGACTGCCAGACCTCTGCTGCCTCACCTCTACAACTCCACCCACCTCACTGGATTAGCCACAGTGCAAGCCTGCTGCTCAGGAACTGTCTTTCCAGTTCTCAGAGCTGTAGATATTCTGCTTTGTAACCCAACACTCACAGCTACAGATTCTTCTGGGTCTCACCGCTAGCTCTGGGAGGGTGCGGGGAGGTAGCCAGGGTCCATGGCTTTGTTTTCTTTCTGGCAATGGCAGCTGCTAGGGCACAGCTGTCTCAGTATTTGCATTTCTGCATGCAGTTTATGCTCTGATCGCTGGATTCAGCCATATTGTATGCTGATCACTCACTCAGGCAGGAATGCTTGGGGGACCAGAGAGTGCACCTGCAGCCTGATTCCGCCCTTCTCTCCAGACCTGCAGTGAGCTCTGGGCTGTATCTACAGTACCTGTCTCTGCTCTTCTCCCTTCCCTCCTCCCCTGTTCTCCCGGATATGCCCACCTTCAGATGTTTTGATGCACCGATCTCTCAGACATGTTTGTACGTTGTGCAGGGAATCCTTTGTTGACTTATAGCTGTTCAACTTGTAACTTAAAGGTGAAAGATTAAGGGTACCCATGATGCCACCACGCTTCTGATGTCACGGCCACATTAACCAATTTTGAACTTAGAATCGAAATAATTTAAATACTAGCTCAATAATGGAGATTTCACATATAATTTTTTTTCATTTACCAAGCTTTTTATTTCATTTAAAAAAATATCCATGGCATGAACCTTCTGTATGAGTGATAAGGGTCTAAAATGTGAATCATCAACATCATCACCATCACCATTATCATCATTATCCTCCAGATTAAAAATACAACAACTATTTTTGTCCTCAAATAGTAAATTAAACATGTAATTTTTAAAAGTTCTACTAGAACCTACATAATTTTTCTAACTTCAAAGAAAATAGATGGAGTTCTTACTCCTAGAGCATTATAGAATGAATACAATTCTTGAATGTTAAAAACTATTGATTGGAAAGACTCAATTTCTATTTGAACATGATTTAAATACTACTTCTTATATGTAAAGGACTTTGGTAGTGTAATAATGACAAATTGGATCTATTTAAAGTAAGATGGCAGTAGTGTCACTTTTAGAATAGAAAGATCTATGAGACAAGATGTAGGTCTTTGAAAACAATTTGAACTTGGGCTTTGATAATGTTTATAAAAATTATGTCTGAATGGAATCTATTGTGTAATGGACAAAGAAACTTTTATGTAGCAAATATACCTTTATTTTAATATTTTATGCACATGGATTAATTGCGGGGTTTAGGGTAAGCTAAGCTACTCTGCCTAGAGTGGTAAAAGCCTATTTTATGTTTCTGTAGTTATTATTTTTTTCAAAATTAGATGGTTGGCATCTCATATCTCATTTGATTAGTTCATCACTCAGGTTATGTTCTTTTTCTTTCATATAGGAAACCATAATGATATTTTGAATTTCAATGTGCTAGTGCTTCAGGGAAGTAGTGTGTGTGTGTGTGTGTGTGTGTGTGTGTGTGTTTTATATTGGGTCGTCGGAAAAGCCATAACATATTTTTTCCATGTTTTTCATTGCAAAAATGCATCATGACTTTTCCAACAACCCAATATTTGCTTTTTTGTTGTGTCATTTGGGAGGAAGCTAGGCATTGACAATATTATGACTATTTTTAGCACTAACAAAGCCCTTTTAATTTATAATGCTAGAAATATTTAATGGAAGCCTATTCAAAAATATCTTGTATAGTAAAAATGCAAATTTATTATGCAAATAAATTATGGAAATTCAAATATGCAAATGTATTATGGTAAAGACTTATCATCTGGCTGTTCCCAGATCTCATTACTATTGTTTATTTCACAGATTTTTCCCTTTCACTAGGGCTAGCCACTCTGGCCCTGTAATTGCATATTCTTTTACAGCAGTTAAAGCCATTGGTCAAAAGCACTTTGGTTTACTGTTTTGGTGGCAAGAAAAGGAACAGAATAATGATCTTACACCTTTACTGAAGCTGAGTCATAAGTGATCTGATTGTAGGGCCTTAGATTTCATTTCCCAGACCTCCAAATAAAAATCAATTGTAAAATTAGACCAATTTTATTTACCTTTCAGACCATGTGGATGAGCGAACAGTATGCAATGGAATTGCCCCTGAAAAAGATGTAGATGGATTTCATATTATCAATATTGGAAGACTGTGCCTTGATCAGCATTCTTTCATACCTGCCACTGCCAGTGCTGTTTGGGAAATAATCAAAAGAGCAGGTTGGTAACTTGTGGTTTACAGGTTGTGGGTGCTACGTGCCAAACCAAGCGCTTGTGTGTTGCCTTGATGGGACCATCTTAGTCCCACTGAGTGAAAGAATATGATAAGTTATAAAACTGCAATCTGTAGAAATATATAAAGTTATATAAGTTGAAGAATAGTCCAAAATAAAATAAATTGAGGTTATATGTAACTGCTCTTACATTTTGCAGGGAGTGAATTTTCTAAATAGTAAATTAGTAAAAATTTCTAAATAGAAATTTTGTTTACAAATTTCTAAATTTTTAAACTAAAAACAATATATATTTTATGTATATTTTTCAAAATGTATTATATCTTTCTTTATCTTTAAAAATAAAATGTGCTGAACATACTTGAATCTCTAATGACCTAGGTTTTTAATATAAACATTTACCCTTGAATTGTGTTCTAAATACCATATGTGAAGCCCTCACAGTCCCTCGAGGTATATAGAGAGATGCCTACCACTACATTAATTGACCCCATATGCCTTTTATATTGATGATTCTCCTGCCTCCTATCACTTCCATGTCTGATAGCATTTTCTCCTTTCTAATCTGCTGTTTTCTAATTAAAGGAGAAAATTTCTAAGGGAAAGCAGATCCTAGAATCATACTTTTAGAATCTTAGTACTTGGAAGAAACCTTAATTCTAACTTCTTCTTTTCACTTATGAAAAAACTATGCCCCAAAGAAGTAAAGTGTGTTAAATCTGCAAGTTTTATCTTTCATACCTTTTTAAATTCCTTAGTGCTTCTCTCCTATGGAGTAAAGTGCATGAGCGTTGTGAAAAATACTTTTTTCCCTATTCATTTTGTCCCAGTTGTGGTCAAAGTGTGATTGCCAATTTAACTTGACATTTTTGTACTTTGCTTACTTTATAATTAGTAGTTGATATAGTTTAAGTCTCTGAACTTCTAATTCATATGAAGAATATGAATCTCAAAGGTAATTTAATGGCAACTTTAAGATATTTGTGATTTTTTAAATGAAGACATACTTGAGAGAAAGTGGCAAATCCACAAAGTGTAAAAAGAAATATTTATAAATAATGAATATAGATACGTTATAGACAAGCCATACAATAATCCAAATTTAATTAGCAGTTTATAAAGAATGCTTCAGTTGGCTGTTCAAATGTTTAATTTGCTTCTTGTTATTTCTTCTTTATTTAAATTAAACTCTGTGTTTTAAGGAATTGAAACATTTGGAAAAAATGTGGTTGTGGCTGGAAGATCCAAGAATGTAGGGATGCCCATTGCCATGCTTCTACATACGGACGGAGAACACGAACGGCCGGGAGGTAGGTGGCACCTTGGAGATTCTCCATGCTTTTACAATTTTCTTCTTCAAATCATCAAATAAAGATATTTGAAATTGTGACTTAAGGTTTATGCAAATAAAGGTTTCCCGTATTCCTCATCTAATGAAATGAGTGCCTTGAAGTGAATAAAGGAGTTACTGGAAATATGTGGCCCCTTTGTTCCTATTTTTCCTTTTGGCTATATATTCTTTCTTTAAATCCTTAGCAATATAGACATGAAGAAAGGTGGAAAGCCACTAGATATATAAAATTATATGTTGATAGATATTTGCATGCTCACATACACACACACCCCTCCAACATACAGATATATAGATTCCTTATTGTTAAGCTTGGAAAATTCCAGTTTCCTAATCTCAGATTTTCAAATGCTTGTTTTAGGATCTGGGTTGACATATGCATATGAAATTATTTTTTAACCTACAAAGCCCTATGAAAAAATAAGCCTGCTTGATAATATATCACTTATCTAAAATGATGAATGATGAGACTTTTGAATATTATTTTCCCTTCCTGACCCTAAGGATTTAAATATTGCCACAAATCAAAATATGTATGTGGATAGTAAATTAGAGCCTGATAGTGACTTCAGGTAACTGTACAAAGTCTCAGTTTGAAGAGCTCTTTGAAAGACCAAATCTCATGGCGTGAACACAGTTTTCATGATTACCATCTACAAAGTTACATTTCTAGCTTTACTATTCACTTACAACTTAATCTATTTAGTACTTATCTAGCTATCTCAGGGTATAATAAAGATACTGATTCATGTTTGCTTTTATGTAAGAGTTTCTATGTTAAGCAATGGAAAACAACCAGGAAAGTTTACCTAGGTATACTATTTTTATAGGAAATTTTGGACCAAGAGCCAATAAGCAGATTTGTCTTTTTCAACGTTTTGTTTTTTTATCTCAACAGTAACATAGCTGTACAACTTGCACAGTACTTTCTCATGAATTATGTTATTTAGTTCTCTGTTATACTGGCATATATTAATATTATTTTCATTTTGCAGCTACAGGAAATGAGCTTTAGAGACTTCAGGTGACTTAGCCAAGGCCGCACAGGGAGTAATGGATCAGAGCTGGCCGCTGGGTGCTGACTGTATGGTTAGGAGGATAGACTTGGAGTCAGACCCCTCTCCTGCCAAACCCTGTGTCTTTGGACAAGTCATTTAATCTATGTAAGCCTCTATTCCCTCATCTGTAAAATGCATAATATTAATATTGCCTTCACGGGATAATTGTGGAAATCAAATGAGATATGAATGTAAAGCACTAATTACAGTGCCTGACACAGTAAGTTAAGTAAGCCCTTGGTACGTGTGAACTGTGGCTATTATTTCCATTATTATGCATAAATTAATAATCTGTGGCCATACTAATCATAAAGGTTAGAGTATCTTGATCCAAGGTTAGTGATATATTTTTCACCTTCATTTGAAGTTCTTTTTTTCTAGTGGGTTTTATGTTTGTTTTATTTTGGGTCAAATCTAGTTTTTGTTGTAATAATTTGCGTAAATGTAGAATTTATAAAGCCTATAAAGTATTTGATTATGAATATGACATCATAATACACCAAACCATACTTTAAAGTGCACTTTGTCTTGTAGATATCAATATATTATATGCTCATTTCTTGATAATTTCAATTTTGAATTATTTGTCTATGTAATAAGAAAATTAATTTACCATTTATTCATGCAATTTTGAAGTACACATTCCTATGTCATAAAACATTAACTTTTAAAATATTCTATACTTTGTGTTATAAAATATTCTCACTTGAATGCATGATAAAAGTGTAGTGAGTTATAGTACTGGTTACTTCCAAGCCAGGTAGTTAAATTTACATTTATTATAGCGGCTTTTAGATGCCGTTATAATTACAGTATCTAAAAGGTAATAAATTATATTAAAAATGATGTTGGACAGTATGTAACATGCGTGGTGTTTAATCTCATGCATATTTAATAGGAGTATCATGACCTATATGATTAATATAATGAATTGTTGAGAGCTGCTTCCTGAAGATTTGGAGTCTGTGGGAAAGTTAATATTTCAAATGTCCATGTCTCTTAGAGCAGTAATTATATGTAATAACTATGTGTGCATTGTTAGCTAATAGAGGTAATGAAGGAGGATTAACTCGGCCTATTCGTATCTATAGAACTTGTTCTGATGACACTCACAATGCTGAGCACTCAGCTCACACTGTATTTCTTTGCCAGAAGAGATTCAGAGCCCTAATGATTCATCTGTGTCTTAAAGCCAAAGATAATTGCACTATAAGAAAAATGGCCATTCTGTAATTTAACTTGATTAATGTGTATCTACTCGTGGCTAGCTTTAAGTCTTGACTTTTTAGGATGTGGATCGCAGCTGTTTGGTAAGAAAGAGCACTTTTTAATTCTTCAAGGGCTTGAAATACATAGAGGACTGAAAATGTGCCAAAATCTTGAGGTAAAGGGGTAGTGCAGGTACTCCATTCAGCGGGATACTGGAGGGTGGTCACCTTCTGCTGAGGCCATGCCATCACAGAAGGCTTTGTAGAGGACATGCCGTTAGAGCCACTATGTGGTTTCTACAGAGTAGGTGAGAGATGGCCCTTGTCCTCCAGCAGCTTACAGTCTTGCTGGTGGAGGGCATGATATACAAGTCAGGGTGATTTATAATGAAATGCATATGATATTAATATCTCCTCCAATATAACCTCTGAAAGGGCACTTATAAATAAATATGCAGTGGCACAAAATATAATCTGGCACCCTTAAAAAAAATTCTGTTTGCATCGGGAAGCCCATGATTGGCTGGGGACATAAAGAGTGTGACAGTGGAAGAGTCTCGTCTTATGAGCCCCACTACTTATTAGGTTGTGATCTATAGACCACGGTGTATTCTTTAAATTTCTTCGTGTATAGTAACCTATCCAGTTTTACCTTTCTTCAGAATGAAAAGTGAATACTATTGGCTCTAGCACAAGGTCTTTCATTTTAGCTTTACTGTGAGGAAGCAAGAGAGAAGCTCTGCAGTTTCTCAAAACAGTTTTTTTTCCTTCAAGGTAATAAGGTGCCATGATGACAAAGCATTATGATTACTCATCATCCCCAAAAGAATACAGAATCTGATTTTATTTCAAATTCCTTTAGAGAATTAGTGAGTTTTTTTCCTGCACATTTTTATATTCTTATGTAGAACACCTCATCTAAATAGATCCCCCTATATGGCCACAACACGGAGCTACCTGTGCCTCCTTTAACTAAAAGGTTGTGGTATCCTCACAGTGGCATTGATGCTGGGACTTTTTTAAAGAGCATTTTAAAAGGGCCAGCAACCAACTGATTTTGCTTAGCGTCTGTGGGCCCCAGGATGCTCTTGATTTCATTCAGGCAGTATGCATGTAGTACTTATTCTCTATGGAACACTGTGGGTGACAGTGGTGAAAATGACTCGGTCCTCGGTTTCCAGAAGACGATAGTCTGCATGTGAGGGTCTCATCTTTGGATACTGTGTTTTCTCATAGCACTGCTTCTGCACGTGAGGGTCTCATCTTTGGATACTGTGTTTTCTCATAGCACTGCTTCTGCACTGGTGTTCAGTGTTTGCACTCAAGCTGCCCTCCTGCTACAACTCACTGTATATCAGGTATTTTTTTATTCAAGGAGCATCCTGTCTAAATGGAAAACCACATGATATTTTGCCTTTCCTCTGTGAAAATTGGTTCCAGCTGTGAACATGAACATGTTTATCAGCCCAAGCACATTATCTCCCACCTATGGGAGGTGCCCTCAGGAAGGCACCCAGGAGTGGATGTTCGAGGCAGTGCAGTGTGATGTGGTGGTGTGTGTGATTCAGTTCAGCCTAGTGTCAGGTGGTGCCAGGCACACTCAGGTTTCACAGAGAGGAGCCAAAGAGAAACGCCTAGAAGTGCAGAGCGATGCAAAGCCACCATGACTGACACTCTTAGCCTTGGCAATGGAGTGGAGTGGGCTATTTGCTGCCTCTGTAGATTGAACTATTGTCAAACTGGGGCAGGGAGGATGGCAGGCATTTGGTCTCTGCTCCTCCCATCCCACTACTAAGTTAGAAGTCCTCATGATGAGATATTGACATATTATATTTTGTGATGCCTCCATCTTTACTGAATTACAGCTTTGAGTTTGCATAGTGGAAAGCAGTAGAAAAGAACAAATACTTGTCCTAGTCTTGTTTTCTAAGCTGAATAATAAGAGTGCTGTTTGATTTTCAGTGTCTCCTAAATTCAGCCAGCTAGGATCCGGAAAGCACTTAGAAAATACCATATATTCTCACATCACACGACTGAGTGTATTATACTGCTGAGACTAACACTATACATTATTTAAAATGTAAAGTTGGGCCGGCCGAGTGGTGCATTGGCTAAGAGCTGGCTTAGGACGCCAAAGGGCCCCGGTTCGGATCCCACATATGAGGGCCAGTGACACTGCCCTCCACAGCTAAGATGCTGAACAATAGCTCAACCTGGAGCTGGGCTGCCGTGAGTCCCCGGCAACGGCGCAAGCTGCAACCCCTGTGGCAGTGGGTTGCCATGGGCCACTGTGTGTAGCCAGCAGCCAGCGTGAGCGGCTGTCCAGAAGCTGGCGACTGATCTGCCTTGCCCGGGAAGAGCGTAATGATGGTGCCAACTTGGGCCAGTGAAACAACATCCTCCACAACTAGACTGAAGAACAAAACGACAGCAACTTGTCTGTTCCCCTTCTGCCAATTCCCCAGCACTGTTCCTATCCCCCAGTTCCCCAATAAAAATCTTTAAAAAAAATAAAAAAAATAAAAAAACAATGTAAAGTTAAGTGCAAATCTTTCTCTTTCCCTTTCATTTTCTCTCTTTTGCCATGACCTCAGGGCCATTTATTTTATTACCAGCACAAAACACCCATTTTTGATGTCTCTAAGCCTGATTGTTCAAGGCATCACTCATAAGGATATTGTGGTGGCTCCAACCTCCCTTTTCAGCCATTCCTCCTGTCACTTTCTCCCTGGTACCTTATGCTGAAGCTCCACAGAACTCCATACTCTTCCCCACACCCACCGTCTCCTCCATGGCTCCTTGCAATCGTATACCCTGCTCCTTTGCTGGAATGCCATTTCACATCACGCACCTGCTTTCCTCTCACCTCCCACCCATCTTTCAAGATGCCGCTGAGATTTTCTGTTTCGCATGTTATATATGCTGCCATCACAACAACAATCCTATTGCATATTGATTGTCTACCCGTTCCCCTTTCCTACCTACATGGTAAACATGAACTTCTCAATGACAAATATTTTGTCTTAGGCTTTTTGTATTTCTGAAATTTAATTCTTAGGGCTTGACCTGTAATAATGCCAACTAGTCAGTCAATCAATGAAAGTCTATTTAGTGTCTCTTATGTTCCATGTGCTATGCCAGTATTATAGAAAGTAAGATTACAGGCAATTTAAATTAAATCACAAGTGATTTAAAATAAAACATTGTCATTTATTGCAAAACATCCCTGTATAATGGAAGGAAGGAGAGGGGGGAGAAAAGTAGCTAGGTGCTTACCACACACTGATTCCTTCATATTTTAAAATGATAGGCATTCATATAGAAGTATTACTTAAGGCTTCTCTTTCCCCAAGAATGTGGTCACAGGTGAAGAGAGTGCCATGTGACCATGACAAAGGGAAGAGGAGACCTCAGGACACTGGGACGGAAGGGGAAGTTCTTGCTGACAGCATTAATTGAAAGGTCACAGTGTTCTTCCGATAAAACATTTAGGATTTGTCATTTTGTTTAGACTAATGTTTTTCCCTTAGCTGCTGACATGTAATGCTGCCTTCTTATAGAAGGGCCAATTTCTTTGTCACTAAGAATGCGAATACGATGATGAGTAAATGAGATATTACCCTGTCCTCTTGAGCTTACACTCTAGTAGGAAAGACAGTCATTAAACATTTAGGTATGAGTGATTAATCATTGTAATTGTGCAAAGTGCTGCAAAGGAGAAGCAGAGCTTTCTATAATAAAAATCTTAGTTGTAGGAAAGAATGAATGATTTCTAATTACATTTATGTGAATGTTATACCCCTTTTTTGTCTACCTTCTGTTACTGTTGTAATGGGGTGTTTTTATTGCACGCTTTCTGTTACTGTTCTTCAAACTAAACCATCCCATCTCAGGCAAAAATAAAATGACCTTCTACTTGAAGTTATTAAAAATTCCTAAAATCTGGAAGAAAATACTTTGCTCTCTACAAAATAAATAACTCCTACCATAAATATAAATGATTTGATGATTTAAAAAAATCAAGTTAATGCCAACCAGTGTTACGTAAAGGTAACTAAGTGCTTAAAACAGTACGGGCTCTATTCTGTTTGATTAGTCGATACCTGTGTAGTTTCTTCTATTTTTTTATTCTTCGCTTGCAGTTTGTTGCTCTTCTTTTATCTAGGGTCTTTTTCTGTTTCCCTTTGTGACTATTTCTGCAGACTCGCAGGACTTTGCAGCCTTGCTTCTATTCGTTCCCTCCCTTATTGTCCTGATGTACCCTCTTACCTGTCATCCTTCAGCATCCCAATCATGGGAGCTTCCTCCTCCCCACCCGTTATATCTCAGCTCAGAGGCTAACTTCCTTAGCAGGCTTCCCGGATAATCCCGCTCACCCCTCTCACACACACCACTGAAGAACTTTTCCTTTGCAACATTTATCAGTCTGTGATTGTCATTTATTTGTGTCATTATTTGATTAATCTTCATCACACTCATTGGACAATTAACTTCACAACAGCAAAAACCAGATGTGTGTTTCTTCCCATTTTTATCTCTAGCATCTAGCGGTCTAAGAAGTCTTTGTTCAATAAATGAATGACTAAATTTACCTTATTTGTAGACCAAGAGTATCATAAAAGTTTCACTACAGCTCTGCCTATACTGTATTATTAGGAACACTGATATACCACAAAATCTTAAATAGGTTTCAATTTTTTAAAAAGGGGAGAAAATTGGTCAAATTTGTTTGGGAAATCTGGGTTGAACAAAATCAAACATAACTTGACTCTGATATTTCCCAGGGCATTAAGTATAGTAATATAAGTAAGCACTGTGAATCTCTGAGAGAGTAGTAGTATATAGTATTGGACCCTGGAAAGTGTTGTTTTTCCCCAACACACACACACATACACACACACACACACACACAATATAAAACACAGTATATATTTGTATTTGTATTTGCTGTATTTGTACTACCATACCTCAGAGGTCTACCTTTTTTCTACAGAGAGGATGAATAGGAGGCAGTCAATAGCACACTGTTCCTTATGTCTGCATTTTTCACTGTCAAATGCAGGAGCCTGGAGAATACTTATTTAGCTTTAGTCTATGGTCTTGTAAGCATGTTTGCAGACTCAGATGTTGTAGTAAGATTCCTGAGCTTATTTGCATCTGTTAATCTTGGGAAGCAGAAAATAAATGCAAACTTTATATAAAGCTTTAGCAAACAGACCCAATACACACACCTAGTCAAAACAACTAGAAAGAAAAGGGCAGGACTTAGGCTCATCTAACACTTGCTCCTGTCCCATGGCTGAGCTCGCTGGCTCATTTCGGCTAGGCACCAGCAGAGTCTGATTAGCTTTTTTATAGCTTAAAATCTGTTGCACAATCAGGAATACTACTATCAACCCTGACCTGGTAATTAGTTACCCTGGAGTATTTGGTTACCTGGGGGATTGATTCATGTGGATGATTCAACTCATTTCACCGCAATTAATAGGAAAATAATCCTAAAAAATATAAGACTTCAAAGCCAACATCTTCATCTATGACTGCCAACTTGTTCACACCCACCATAGTTGCAGTATTGATTGATAAAGATAGATTCCTGGGACAGAGGGCCTAGTGTTTAATCGCACAGGCTCTGGTGACATTGCCTGAGGGCACATCCTGTTCTTCACTTCCCTGTAAGATAAGGACATAGGAGGTCCTTGGGAGAATTAAATGAGCTGATTCCTCTAAAGAGCTTAGTGTTCACACATAATAAGTACTCAATACATGTTCGCTACTACAGTGTACTTATTCTGAAAAGTATTTAAGGTGGACCACAGCAATCAACATCTAACACAATGCAAATGAGACATAGTTCAGAAAATGGACAGCAAGGCCTGGAACTAAAATGGAGCCAAGAAAAAGACTATTACTAAAAATAGGCATATCATTACATCTCTATGGATCTATTCTCACTGCCAAGCACATTGCTTTATATACTGGTGCTGAATATAGATTTGGTAACTTGTTTAATGGAGTATAAACTATACTTTCTATGATTGGGTTGCTAATTTTATCCTGAGACCTTTTTTGCAGGAAACAAAAAAATGACTACCCAATTAAGTGTCTTTATGATTAAAAATAAACACATGCTCAGGATAAATAAAACATTGCCTGATATTAAGACCAAAAAGTAATTTCTCCTGAGGGTTCTTATAAGCAGGAAACTATGTAATGGACTGAGTAATATTAATAATATGCTTTTAAATTTAATGAAATGGCCACATTTTATAGAGCTATTTTATTATTTAAGCACAGAATAANTAGCTAAATACCATCTGTATTCCCCTTGTATGCTGACCCATGTAACCACTGTCCTCTTGACAGCTCTTGGATGGCCAGTAGGCACTTCCAAACTTACCGTATACAAACCTTCACTCTTAGCTTTACTCCCCATAGTTTTCCCATCTTAGTAAGTGGCACCATCACTTCACCCAGTTGCTCAGGCCATCTTTGAATTCTCTCTTTCTCTCACACCCCCTATCTTGTCCATTAGCAACCTGTGTAAAATATACCCATGATCTTACCACCTCCACTAATAAGATTCTAGTCCAGAGAGCCATTGTCTCTCACGTGGAACACTATAAAATTTATGAACTAGTTTCCCTGCATCTACCTCGTCCCATCTCCCATACACAGTCTATTTTCCAAATGGCGGGTCTCAGTCATCCATGGCTTTCCATAACACTCAGAGCAGCATAACACCAGAATAAAATACAAATTCCTCACTGTGATATGAAGACCTTCCATGATCTGACCTGGGCTGCATCTCCTTGCCCATTTCCTACCATTCTCCCTGTCCATCACTGCCCTCCAGCCACAGCTGCCTTTTGCTTTCCTAGAATATATCATACATGCTCATGTGTCAGGGTCTTTGAACTTGGTTTCCCCTGTTCCTGGATGCTTTTTTCTGAAGTTATTTACATAATTTATTTGCTCACTTCCTTTGGGTCTCTGCTCACATGACACCTCCTCAGGCTGTCCCTGACAACCTTATCAAAATAGCACCCATGCTATTATTCTCTACTCACTTTCTCCACACTCCTTTCTTCATAGCACTTATTACATGTAATATTTTATCATATATGTATTTGCTCATATGTATATTATCTTTGTTAAATAAATGCATACATGGTTTAGATTCAATAATTTTTTTAATCACATCTTGGGGCAAATTTTTTAAATATCTAGAGACACTAGTGGTTAGGATTCAGTCAGTCCTCCCTAATATTTTTTCTTTCAAAGGAACTTTGAGATAGATGTTTTAAAGGAGTGAGATTGAAACAGTAAATGACTAGTTGTCATCCACCTAGTGGCCCAAGGCGTTTGGAAGATAACTGAAGGACTTATAAACAGCAAGTAAAACCAGCCAGATCTTGAACAGATACAAAGGCATGAAAGCCTGGCCCATTCATTTTAAGCATGAACAGAGTGGTTAGACCTGAGTGCTCTGTAATGATATCTAACATTATTTAAACAATTTAATGCAGAAAAAGCAGCTGAAGTTGAAATTGAAAGTGTACAGTACATGGAATCCTGAGTCAAGACAGTGCAGTATTATTTTAAGTTCCATGGAGGGCTGTTCTGGTGACAGTACTGTTTTCCTTCCTGCAGCTTCCTAAGTGAGTTTTCTCTTCTAAACCAGTTATTGTATTGGCAACAACTCAGTTTTTCCTTATACAAAAAAAGTGATAAAGCAAAACCCTACACATGAGATTCCCGCTCCTATTGGGTTTGCCTTTTCCCTTCGTCTACTGATATAGGTACAAGCAGGTATTTGAAGATCTGCCTCATGGCAAAGGGAGTTGAGACTTGTTCTATGTTGTTCAAGATAGATCTAGAATCATGGCAAAGGTTGCAAAAAGGTAGACTTCAGCTCTTGTAAGAAAGAAGTTTTTAACAGCCTGGGCTAGATAATATGCCCTTCTCATATTTGCATGGAAAATAATTTACCAGTGGGAAAGAATGGGAAAAGCATAGGGGTATTGAAGCAGGAGCAAAACACATTCCTACTCATACCAAGAATCTGTGTTCTTGAAGGCCTTTAACTGCCCCTACACTGTTCTCAGCTAGAGTAGATGACGAGCTCTGCCAATACTGTAATGTATGCCTCCTTTAGCATGGAATTTAGCGTACTCTATTATAATTCTGATTTACATATCTGTTGTTATGTAAACATGAGAGTATTGTGTATCTCCATTGCTTAACTTGGTTCGGGGATTATTTTTTGATTATTGAATAAGTGAAGATAAGGAATGACCTGGAAATGTCCAAAAAATATAAACTCATTTAGATAATTCTAACAACAAAAAAATGATACTCTAAAATGAAGCATTATTGGGTTGTTTGTGCTAGCTTTTATTTTTAACAGCAAATATTATTTTCCTCACATTGGCACTCCGCGTTAGTTGTCAACAACTCTTTACTGCAATCTGCAATTTTGCATAAATGACAGAGGTAATGAGAGCCTAGAAAATTGCTCAGGTGGTCCCAGCAGACAATTCTTGATTGACTGAGGACTTTTAAATAGTAAAAGCATATCCTGCCCAGCAGTTAATTATTGAGTTCTAACAGAGCTCTAAGATTCTAGGAGATAGGTTCTAAGTCTTTTATTCTTGCTGTATCTTACAAACATGACATAAAACACTGAGCACAATGACATTGCTTAAGACTGTGTTTATAAAATTTTTTATCTGGGTCTGTGTAATAGAAAAATTTGCCTTCTTATTGCTCTTAGAATAACAGGACTGTTATCATATGAGCAATAAGGAGATAAAGCTGAGTGTGGGACAAAGTCATCTGAGGGTCAGAGATATGCATCGTTCTACGGAGTAGCTGCTGCAGCTTGTTGGTACTGGTTATCCAAGGGAAAAAGCCGAGGAGATAGAAGGGATTAGGTGCAGCAGGCCAGAGGATTCGTTGAAGAAAAGTAATGGGACACCAGAACTGAAAATAGGAATGACAAGAATTTTCTCAATGCCAAGTAAAACAGGTTAAATAAGAATATAGTTAGCAGGTGTCAAAAGTTCAGACCTAACAGAAGAAAAGCCAATGATCACCCAAGTAGTAATTAGTAAAAGTTTACTGTGTACACACCAAAAAGGCTGTTTGCAAACTAAAACATGGGATGAGGCTCAGGGGCATATTGTTACAAAACAGCTTATATATGGGAAAGCAATGACTGTTTATTCTTCACAGTGATCAGTTATAATAGAATTTTCTTTAATGATAGGGAATTGGTCAATGGTTACTTCATACCAACCTTGGGAAACGGTTCAAGTTTTACTTATGATTTCCAGAAGCATAAGCAAAAATGATCCAGGTCAAGTTAGTCTTGTTAAATAAACTAAAATCTAAGCTTTGCTTGACTAAAATGGTTTTGTCTGCTTAGGGAATTTTCAAGGTTAATGTCCTTTTTTTTTTTAATTTTTTTTTTTCTTAAGATTTTTATTGGGGAATTGGGGGGATGGGAACAGTGCTGGGGAATTGGGGGAAGGGGAACAGACAAGTTGCTGTCGTTTTGTTCTATCTAGTTTGGAGGATGTTGCTTCACTGGCCCAAGTTGGCACCATCATTGCACTCTTCCCGGGCGAGGCAGATCAGTCGCCGGCTTCTGGACAGCCGCTTACCGTAGCCGCTGGCCACTCACACTGGCTGCTGGCTACATACGGTAACCCATGGCAACCCACTGCCACAGGGGCTGCAACCTACGCCGTTGCCGGTGACTCACGCAGCCCAGCTCCAGGTTGAGCTGTTGTTCAGCATCTTAGCCGTGAAGGGCAGTGTCACTGGCCCTCAAATGTGGGATCCGAACTGGGGCCCTCTGGCATCCCAAGCCGGCTCTTAACCATCGCGCCACTCGGCCGGCCCTGTTTTTTATTTTAACACAGGCTACCTAGCTCTCAGGACCAGGAACAGGCATGTATCAAGGGCAAATGAAGAAAAGTCTGAGGCATTATTTGTGTTTAAGTCCCTTGGTTCACCTACCTCTCTTTGCTCTCATCATCTAGTCTAGTGAATAGCAGGCTAAAAGCTTTTTCATGGATTGGTATCACCATAATCAGAAACAAGTCTAAATATGACTTTGATATTTCTCATGGGTCTGTCTAGCCAAATTTAATTAGGAGTGATATTAATTAATAACAAGTTAACTAGATATTGAACGGAAGTGGAATTACCTAAAAGATCATTCCATGTTGATTGAAACTTATCTCAATATATTTTTTATTTTGCTTAAACTATATATATGAAATACATATACACACATACACATATGCACACATGCACACTGGGGGTGCCAAAAAAATATTTACAAGTGGACACTTTGGTCAACGTAGCTCAAGAAGTAGTTCGCTGTAATCAGAAGTGTCTGGAGGTTGATGGTAACCACTTTGAGCACCTCTTATAATTATAGAAGTCCAATGGACTTGTATTCATCTTTTGTTATCTGCATATATTATATTGAGTATTACAATTTTAATACAGTTTTTCTTAAAATGTGTATACATTTTTTTGGAGAAAAAAATATATATCACTGGATTATGATGCATCTCTCAATTCCTTGCTGAAAGCATCAGATGAAGTGGGAGGCTTTTGGTTTGCTTTTGGTTTTGATTTTGGTTTTGTGGGGATTTGGGAGGCTCTCATTTGGAAGCAGAGAAGACTTGAGTGGGTTGCTAATGTATAAGAAAACCTTTCTGGGGGCCAGCTGAGTGGCGCGTTGGTTAAGAGTTGGCTTGGGATGCCAGCTCTGAGCAGCAGGGCCCTGGTTTGGATCCCACATGAGGGCCAGTGATGCTGAGCCCTCTACAGCTAAGATGGTGAACAACAGCTCAACCTGGAGCTGGGCTGTCATGAGTCACTGGTGACAGCGTAGGCTGTAGTGGGGCTTACCAGCAGCTGGCATAAGCTGGCATGAGCTGGCATGAGCTGCTGTGAGTGGATGTCCAATAGCTGGGGAGCAACTCCCTCACTTGGGAAGAGTGCAATGATAATACCAACATGGGTCAGTGAAGCAATGTCCTCCACAACTAGACTGAAGAACAAAAAAGGACAACAACTTGTCTGTTCCCCTTTTCCAATTCCCCAATTTGAAAAAAAAGAAAGAAAGAAAGAAAGAAAACCTTTATGAATATAGGAGAACTGTACTAAGATAGAAATGGGAGGATGCTTCACTATTTTGGTGCCTTGGGATGGTTCTAAACCTATACTCTACATTTGTTGATGGCTTATAGCAAATGAAAGAAAGGGAAAAAAGCAAGGGAGACTTTTACTCTGTGTAACTGGGCAGAAGGTAGTGCCATTAACTGAAATGAGAAAGACTACTACATCAGGTATTTCCATTGGGTTGTCAGAAAAGTCATGACCTATTTTTTCTATGTTTTTTGTTGCAAAAATGCGTCATGATTTTTCCAACAACCCAATAGTTTCCTCTTATTGTTCTTTCTTTTAAAAGATTTTCCAGTTGTTCTTTTATTTTTTCTTATTAACTTTAGGATCAAGTTATATTTGTACAAAGAAAGTAAAAATTAAATTTTTTATTGTACTTGTATTAAATCTGTAATGAACATAGAGGGAATTGTTATCCTGATGATGTTGAGTCTTTCTACCCAAGTACATGGTTTATCTTTCTAGTTGTGTCGTATATATGTTAGAATTAGATTTTGATTTATGAGCCAATTTGAAAATATTATTCTTTTAAATAAGATAACTTGGTAGGAATATTTATATTTGTTATTATGGTAAATACATGTATATATGGTCTGAACCATATATTATTTTCTATTTTGTTTTTTAGTTTTTATGTTTTTTATTTAGTTTTTGCATTTTTGTGTATGTATATGGTTATTCAGATATTTAGGGAGGTTTGTGGCTACCTTAACAATTAAAAGTTTATACAGTTCTCTTAGTTCTCTACTTCTTCATGTGGTATCTATTGGCTTTATTCCATGATTCCATTTCTGTTGTCTCCTACCTGGTATTTGCCAGTAAAAATTATCTTTATAGTGTGTTTACCTTATGTTTTTAAGTATTTTTATGCTTCTATTATTTGATTAGTCAACTTTAAATGATATCTGTTGATTCTAGTCATCGGCAGTCAGCAAACTTTATCACCTTTGCCCTTCCCCTTCTAATTTTGTTTATTGTATCATTTTTATGTAATCAGAGCAAATAGCATTTACATTTTCATCCTCATAATTATTTATTTATTTTTTAAATTAAAGTTTTTTTGGGTGACAATGGTTAGTAAAATTACACAGGCTTCAAGTGTACAATTCTGTAATATATCATCTATATATCACATTGTGTGTTCACCACCCAGAGTCAGTCTTAGCTTTGAAATTAAATATATTCAAAACTCTCCAGTATTCCTTTTGCTAGCTTCTTAAGATATATTTTGATTCATTAAAGTTCATCTTTTAGCAAGTTCCACAGGAAAAACTCATGGGAGCAATATTCCCTGAGTTCTTTTAAAAATTGTTTGCAGTCTTTAATCTTGAAGGACAATTTGACCTGATATAAAATCCTTGGCTCCCAATGTTTTTTACAGGAGTCTATTGTAGGTATTGCTGTGCTGTTTTCTGCAGTAGTGTAAAAATTTGAATTTTGCCTGGTTGCTCATAGGATTAATGTTTTAATCTTTAAAACCTAGCTATTTTACTGAAATGTATCTCAGTTTTGATTATTATAAGCCAATTTGTATGGATTCAAGTCTTTTTTCCCTAATTTTGGTGACTTTAAGTTCTTATTTTTTTAATTTTTGGCATAATGTTTGGTCATAATGTTCAACTTTTTCATAACATTTTGCTGTTCAGCTTATTAGTATGTTGGCAAATTCTTAAAAAAATATATATATACATCTTTTGTTTTTTTCTTGGGTCTGCCGCTTTTAAAATGTATCTTTTTATTTACTTTAAAAAATTGCATATAGTAAGATTCTCTCTTTTTGTTGTATAGTTCCATGAATTTAGGCATATATATATATATATATATATATATATATATATATATATATATAGTGTCATGTAACTACCACTAGAATCTGAACAGTTTCGTTACCACCCAAAAATTCCCTGGGCTGATTTGTATACAGTATCCTTTTTCTAATGCTTTGTCAAATGCTTTTTTTATTACTTATCATTGAACGAGTTGAGTCTGGTGTTTGCAGGCTACTTCTGCTAGGGGTTGGGGAGGAAGTGCTGGGCAGCCTTCAGATACCCCCTACCACCTGCACAGACTCAAACTGCTTCCGGTTGAAATGACTCCCTTGTGTGAGTCTTTTCATACTGTGAACTATACTGGATCCAAGAGGGCTTCTTCTGCCTGTATTCCTATTTTCTCTGCTACAAATTTTTGCATTTTGATGTGAACCCTTCACCTTCAGGAAGTATATTTTTGCAGTCATTTTCAGAGAACTGCCGCTGCTGGCCATCTTGCTATTCTCTGAATTCCTTTGCTGCCTTTCTCCCTATATGGGATCTACCAACTCTGCTGCCCCTGGGTAACTCTCACATGTTTCTGGAGTCTGGAAAATATGTCTGCTAGTTTTGCTAAAAATAGAGATTGTGCAGCTTTTGTTGTTGAGTGTTATTCAGGAAGACAAGAGAGAAGATACTGTCGCTCACAGCCACGCTCTTTGTGGAAGTCCTTCCTTCAATTTCACTCTTGACTGCCTTTCTCTCGCGTCTCTTCCTTGGCTCACGCTTCAAACACTGGAATCTCTCAGGTTGCTAACCTCTCTTATTCATACATCACTTCATTAAACATGTATGCATACTTCCTGTGATGGCCTAGACTTCTTCATCATTTCCTAAGCACATAATTTCAAAGTTGGTCCATTTTTTTTCCTGCCATTCTTTTTGGCTTGGAATGCCATTTTCTTACTTCCTTGCTTCGTGCACTCTAGCTCATACCTTACGACCTGAAGCAGTCTGTTGCCTCCTTTAGGAGCTCTTCCTTGACACCTCCTCAAGATGGGGCAGAATTAATCTCTCATCTCTCCCACAATATATTGCCCCATTTTTAGCGCACTGATCCGGCTGTTTTCAATATTTATATGTCTTATTAACAAGCCAGTGAATATCCCCTGCATCTGTGTATTAACCTGTAAATAAGGAACTTTCAAATACTAGGTTTCCAGGACCCTTACTTACGGCGCTCCTGTGGTGGCCTGTACACATCCTCACTCGGTCTCATGTGATTTCTCACTGGTCAGTCGAAAGGTACAACATTATGGATCATCTACATTTCTTTATCTAGCTTTTGTTCTCAAAGAGATTTGATCATTTCAAAGCAATTTTCCTACCATTAGAATCTAACTGAAACTCTAGAATTGGATCATTCATAAATTACGAACAAGCTTAGTGATCATTAATGGACGTTCTTCTGCATTCCAGGTGATGCAACTGTGACAATAGCTCACAGATATACCCCCAAAGAACAACTGAAGATCCACACTCAGCTGGCAGATGTTATCATAGTAGCTGCAGGTGAGTCTTTACTGGCTATTATTTGGTGGAATATCATCATCAGAGTAATTCCTACCCTAATTGCTAACATGTCTATAAGAACCACTTCTTGGGAGAGTTAGGTATATGCATGATTAACTTTCATCAATTGGATTCAGTCCCTTGGCAATCATCATACTGGTCCATTGTGCCTGTTTTAGCATTTGTCACTTCATTATGGAAAACCAGAACAGCCTTTGGAAGGACAGATTTAGCACAAGAACAAACGTGCACTTTGCCAATTCCTTTGGCAGACATAATTGATTCTAAATATGAATGAGTTACAGGGAGACTGGCAGGAAATGCTGTTGAAGGGCTAGCCAGGGCTAGCATACGTAGGACCTTGGTAGGCCATGGTAAGGACTCTGATGTAAGCTAAGATGGCTGAGAGCAGGAGATTGACATGGTCTGGCTCGTGTTTATAAAAGATGACCTATACAGTGTCAAGGAGAGGCGGGAGCAGAAACAGACAGAACAGTTATTACACTTTCCATTTAGTGGATCCAGATTTCTTTCCTAATTTGTTTTGTATCTGAACATACAAAATAATTCTACCCTTTACTTCTACCTTTACTCTTGACATATAGTGTTTCTATGTTGCAGACTTAGTGACTCTTCTTGTTCTATCCAAGGCTAGAATGTAAGCCTTTTTCATTTTGTTCATCAATTAGATATTGTTGGTCATTTCTAGACTTTACATTTGAATTTCTGAGTATTTACTACTGAAGGGAGAGTAAAAGTTCCAGAAGAAACAGTTTGATCAAGGGAATAATGATAGTTTAAATTAGTTTCAATCAAATTTAATTCACTTTCTTATTCTAATATAAACCTTTTTATGGACCTCAAAATATATATGTGATAACTTCAGGTGGAGTAATTTGCTCCCTTGTAGAATAAAAATAGCCATATTCTCATTTCTAGAAGTCACCAGTAAGCCTGTATACCTAACCACATTTCCCGTGTTTCTGAGAAATTATATTCAGGTGATAACAAATGCAAGTTTTTTAACTGGGTTGACAGAAGTCAGACAGATGTTTAGAGAGGCAATAAACTTTTTCAGACCATAAATCAACATTAAGTGTAATACTGCAGCAGCAACTGATAGATTCATGGAAGACAAATATTCCACTGACTTTTTTTTAAGAAACATTTGGATTCATACACAAGACTCAGAATTTGGTGAGTAGAGAGGGATTTGAGTGGTCATCTTTGTCCATCTCTAACTTTAGACAGAATGAAATTTATATTATCTTTAAAAGTTAGTACTTGACTCTCATGTTAAAAACTTGTAGAGAATATTTCACAATTGATTTTAGTTCCCATTTATCAATTATAGAATTGAATGAACATTTGCTTCTAGTGAGTGGATCAAAATCCCTCAATATTCATTCATGCTCATATTTTTCTTGTCATGAGAAATGACAAATGGGTGATCATAATTCTCTTTCAAGAACCACTGACATTCTGTTGTGACTAAATCAAACCTTATGTCACAAGTCCTTATGCCAACACTGTCACCATCCTTGAGTTTCTCCTATAGACTCACCGTATGCTCCTTTGTAAAGGCCTAAATCAGCACTGTATACAAGTTATTAAAAAATAAGACGGAAAAATGAAAATAAAGTAAGAGAAGGAGAAGGAAGGACCGATCCTACATAAAATTAATAAAATAGGAGCCAGGAGGTTCTCATGTCTCTAGTATATAGAGTATCAAGGCTCTATACTGCAAGGCATCCTATTACCACCAGAGGGCACCAGTCAGGTGTGCAGCTTTCTAGGCAGCCAGTTGGCTGCACACCATCCTAATCCTGGCTGTAAGACATTTTGAGTGAAGGCAGTGCAAATAGGTCTTATTCTTTGCCTTGTAGCCCAGCTATTATGCCTTCAACTAGATACAAAGGTATGCTGAATGCTGGAAGACAGCCCTGTATATAGCCCTGCAGTCATCCTGAGGAAATAAACATTGGGCAATTGGAAATTTCAGGGAAGAAAATTGAGAATTTATAAGAAATAACTAAGGATTGCTACATTCTCACTTACTTAAAAACCACTTGGAGAACTTAAGGATCAACTATGTAGATATTAGTAAACTACAGTGAAATTATAGAGAAAGCATGAATTAATGTAAAAAATTCATATAACTAGGTAATATGAATAAAATATAACTAAAGTGACCACATTATTCATTATGTGTGGGAAATAAACAAATACAATTAGCAGTGGGTAATAAAGGAGACAGTGATCTAATGGCAGAAGTAGCTGGAACAGGGAGGGCTGGATTGTTGTCGTAACTAGAATGTCAGCATATATGGAAGCAGTCCCATCTCAGAGCCAGGAAGAGTAGAAGGAGTAGTGCGTGATGTATCAGAAACATTGATAATGTCTGAGAGATGACAGTAAAGAATGTGGTGATGAAATCTTGGAATACACTTACAGGAGAAAAAATAAAGGAGAAAATCATGTGTGAAGATCCTGGGGCATGAATAAAATTAGTTTATGTTCGTATTAACCTCACCCCTCCGGTTTCTCAACTCCCCATAGCCCAAACCTTATTGTTCTAACTACATCTCATTTACCTTTTAAACATTCACCACAAATGCAAGATTTAGACTCATTTAGAAACTCATATCTGAAAATTAGATCCTGTCAAACTATGCCTTTAGAAATAAAAGGCTTTAAGTCCCTACTCAAAGCTACCTCTCTGAGTTCACAAAGAGAATTAAGTTTTTTCTAGGGCACTTTGCTGTATGATGTTATAACACTTAACACCTATTTATAGTTGTCTGTCCCCTTCACTAGACTATAGCAGGGACAGGACTTTTCTTTTAGCATGGTAGCCAAGTGCTTAGAACAATATCTGTCACACAGTATGTACGCTTGCATTGGTTTTGAGATTACAACTGGAACAAAGACTTCTTCAGATTGATATAAATTTAGCTGATACATTTTTAAGAATTTCATAAAAATGGATTTTATAAATAATCTAGTTATTGTTAATTTTCATAGTGGTAGCATTATTTTTGTGAACTACTATACATTCTTAGCTTGTCATTGTAAAACAATTGATAAAGTCATAAAAGTGAAAGATGTTTTAATGAAAGAATAGTTTTATTAAGTGGATGAATGGACCGATCTGAGTATAAATGTTAAGATAAAGAAATTCTGAAAAGGGTGAAGAAAGTAAAGAGACTATTATAGGCATCTAAAGTAAGGAGTATGAAACATTTGAATGGAAAGAAGTATAACAGTCTCCCCTCATCCACGGGTGATACATTCCAAGAACTCCAGTGGATGCCTGAAACCACAGGTAGTACCGAAACCTGTATATGCTATGTTATTTCTTATACATATATACCTATGATAAAGTTTAATTTGTAAATTGGGCACAGTAAGATCAACAATAATTAATAATAAAATAAAACAATTATAACAATACACTGTACTAAAAGTTATGTGAATATATGCTCTTGTTCTCTCTCTCTCAGCATTTTATTTCACTTAAAGGAAGCTTCTCTTTGGCATATCCGAATAGCCAGCATCACCACTCTTGCACTTTGGGCCATTATTAAGTAAAATAAGGGTTACTTGACACAAGCATTGTGATACCATGATAACCAAGATGGCTACTAAGTGATTAACGGTCAGGGAGCATATACAGCATGGATACTGTGGACAAAGATATGATTCATGCCCCAGGCTGGACAGAGCAGGACAACACAAGATTTTAGCAAACTACTCATAATGCTGTGCAATTTAAAACTTATGAATTATTTATTTCTGGAATTTTTCATTTAATATTTTGGGACCTATGTTGACCACAGGTAACAGAAACCATGGAAGTGAAACCAGGGATAAGGGAGGTCTACTGTAGTTCAAGGGGAGGCTAAATTGGCTTGTGTAAGGCTAATGATAAAGAAGGGAAAGCTAGCCAGAATGGTGCACCGATTATAAGATTGTGCTAACAGATCCTTTGTCTCTCATATCATAACAGTCTCTCATATCTCATGTTTCCAGGAAACTGGGGGAAATCCTAAATTTTTAAAAGTTCTAGGCATCTTCGTTATCCAGACATGATAACCAATTTTTTCCAGACATTCTGCAAAGGACCCTCCAGCCATCTGAGTAAATTTTGTGGAACTAGCTTCATTCAGAAGATGAATTGAGGAGTCAATGCCACTTGCATGTTAACCTCTGGATACAGAGTGTTGTCAGAGTTAGTGAAAGCTGGCATTTTGTCCACTATGCCATCGCCTCCAGCATGATGAATGAACTTTCACAATCGCAACTCCAGCATTTCTATTGCAACATTTTAAAATGACAGTATAATATAAAACAGGATAAATGGGCATTTCAGTAAAGCAATGTGTAGTATTCGTATTTGTCATAAAATACAAGGTGACCAGTCCAGTTCCTTTCACCACTTCTCCCATCATATCAAGTTTTAGATACACACCCATCAAACGTCATCCTAGGTTCTCAATAGAGTATTTCCTCTGGTGGATTTCCCCTTCCTTAGAGCAGGGTAATTTTCAGGATGCCAGGACAATAAGTGCCAAGGGGTGTGGCATAGAAATAGCCTATTCCACCATGCACAGCTCATGCACCTCGGAAGTGGAACTTGCTCCATTACAGCCTCGGGTGCTTCTTGAGTGGCTGCCAGCACACTTTATGGTTTCGCTAACACTATTCTTCCCATATCCTACTTCTCATCCTCCATTTTGTCCCCTTTAGCTTCTGCTGCTTCACTTAGAATCCCTTCCTGCCTTCCTAAATGCATCCTTTATCCTAATTTTGTCAATTATTGTCAATGGGATTAGAGTAGTGTAAATGCACAGGCCTTGCTCGAGTAAGAATTCCAGAATTTAAATCCCAACTCTGTCACTTGCTAATTGTATAACCTTGGTCAAGTCATCCCATCTCTCTGAACCTCAATCTCTTCAGTGTGTAGAATAATAATACCTCTAACACAATGTTGTTAAGCCAGCCAGTTCATGTATGGTATAGCACAGCCCCTAGCATATTGCAAAGAGTCAATAAATGTTATATGCTAATATGTTATATGGTATTCCTTCTTAGGCCATTGCATATGAAATATTTAAACAATCATTTAGAAATAATAAATCAGTTGATTATTAAGCTACAACTTTGATATAACTAAAGGAATATATTTTGGGTTACTTTTGATACTAAGATAGTATCAAAGTTGGCTGATTATCATAAACATAATCTAAGGAGTGACTTACATATAAGAGACCAACATCATAAAAGCTTAGTTTTTACTTAAGATTTGTGGCTTCTCAGGATGACCACAGCCTCTTCTCATAGCTGTGTATTCTGTTGTCCCTGGATAAGTCCCTTGTTGCCTCTCTCTTTGGGGACAGTCAGACTTTGTGAGGGGTTTGGGACGGGAGAGGGATTTGTTCTCTCAGACCTTTACCTGCCCTCCCAGTCGTCTCTCTCTTTCTCTCTCCTCTCACCTCCCCATTCCAGCGCCCGCAATCTACCCACCGAGCTGAGTGACCAGGTAGACAAGGCCTCCCTAAGCCACAGCAAGCAAGCTTCCTCAGTGTACAAAAGGATGCTTGATGAGAGAGGTTTTCCTGATGTCAGCAATACATACCTACGGTAAAAACCTAGAAAACATGGATAGTAAGAAGGGAAAGAACACACACTGCCAGCCAAAGCCAGCCACAGTTAATTCGATGTTTGGCCTTCCAGTAGTTTACACAATTTGTTCACCCTGTACATGCTGTTTGCACTTCACAGCTCCACATGGTGTATTTATGTTCCTCATAATATGTATTCTTCTACAGCATGATTTCTCACGGCTCCATACTATAATTTATGTATTCAATTCTTGATTGTCGGACCTTTAGATTGTTCCCAGTTTTTTACTGTTACGAATAATGCAGTAAACAACTGTGAACATCACTGTAAATACCTAAGATTATTTGCACAAGGGACCTATAATATTTATTATGTTGTTCTTACATTCTTTATTTGCTTATGAATGGTTACTTGTATTCTCAAAAGCAAAATTAACATGGAAAAATTTTAGCTTTATTAATAAATGTTTCTCACAGCCTGTATTTTTTGTGCAGGCTTGCATTTCTGGTCTGCTCGTGGTACATCTGTCATGACCATCCAGTGCTTTTACCATCAAATGTGTTTGATTTCCATTATATGACTTTGCCAGGTTACCCAACTGACCTGCTCTTTCCAGCCTTAATTCTCATAGCCTATCTTCATAGTATATTTTTCACCACAGAAAGCCTGGTTTCAGTAATCATGCATTCCCCGTGCCTATTATTTATTTTAATGCTTTATAAAGCAAGAAGAAATTGTTCTCTCAATCCTTTATGGTCCGATTATCTGATTTCTGAGCCTAGCTTGCCTAATTTTTGCTTGAAACATCTATTGACCTATTTATTCTTATTCTTTAAAAACTAAAACCTGAAAACGAAAGTTTTACATGCTTTGGATGTGCTCTGTAGTTTTTCCTGGCCATCCGGTCTTTTTCTGGTCACGTAGCCTAATTTTTTCTGTTCTTTCATTTCTTTTGTTCTTCCACCTATGGACTGTTCATCCAACTCTCCTGAGGCTCTAATCAAGGCAGACATGGTCATGATATTCAGGGTGGACATGATAGTAGGGGTTAAAAGCCCTGTAGCCCTCTGTTAGCAAATGATTATCGCTACATTAAAAACAGGATGGATTCTAGGGTAGATAATCCATATCTAATAAAGAGTGCTCTCTACAGCCGTGACATTTTCCCTGATGTATCAGTAGATGATTTAAAATCTACTCTAAGGCTCTCTGTCCTTTAAAAATATGTACCTTGAGTATTATCACTCACTTCAACGAGTGATGCCAAGAAATGCTGTCTGGACTGAAGAGGAGGTTTAAGGCATTTTTTTTCTCCCGTACCTTCACTGGACTTATGTCTTTCTAGTGTATTGATTTTTAATAGGTCATACTTTATATAAGGCTGTATCAAGTCGTAGTCTGTAGTTGTAAAAACAGTACTCATATAAGGCATGAAATATACCTTAATATATAAAGTTTAAATACATACAAACATGGGATGACATTGGGTGACTTTATTTAGAAAAGTCCTCTTTCAGACATTACTTGTGAATTTTGAAATATAACAGAATACTAAAGAGAGGAGAAGGAAAATGGAAATATAGAAGACCTTGATGAGATACGTGGTGAGTAAAGAACAGTAAGGATCACAGTGGGACAGCACTGACAGGACTGCATGGAGGGGACAGCACTGAAGTGACTCTCTCTATTATGACCTCCAGCAGCCAGGACCATGTTTTACTTATTTTTCTATTTCCTGTATCTACTGAAGAACCTTGCACTGGGGATTAGAAAATTCACTGTTGAATGAATAAACTTCCTGCTTTAGAAGTCAGGTACTTATCTTGGTTTAAGTTTTTTTCCTAGAAGTTGAGGAGGGCCTTTAATAGGGGCCGATGATCTCTTCAGGATCCATTCAACCTTAGATTGTCCTTAATACCTTGTTTGGGGCTGTTCCACTTGACAAAGGCTTAATATGGCATTGCATCAGCACCATTGACTCAGAGCTTGCACCTGCGGAGTTCAAAGGTGAGAGAGGGAGGAGGCAGAGAAACAACTGAGAAATGATGACTGTCTTCTGTGAAAGAACTAGAAAATGCTCTGCTTTACTGTCTAGTGTGGGTAGGAATAGGAGCTCTTCTTTGGTGAAGTCATCATTCCTGGGGTATGTTGTGGTATTGCTGAATGTCTTCCAAACGTGTGGACTGGCAGAAAGTGAAATGATTTACATTTCATTATTAGCCATTCATTATTAGTTGTGGCTTTGCAATAGCATTTGAAATCCAGGAAAATTGAAAATTTAAAAACAAAATTCAGGTATCAAAATGTCACACATCAGGGCTGGCCGAGTGGCTCAGTTGGTTAAGAGTTCGCTCAAGAGTTTGAGCTCTGAGCAACAGCGGTTCGAGTCCAGCCCGAGCTGAGCAGCCGCTGAGCTGCCAATAGGTAGCAGGATGGCTCAGCTTAAAAAAAAAAAAATGTCACACATCAATACCTGTGTAATACCCCGGACCAAGGTGGTGTTTGAAATGGGCTGTGGAGAGTCTGACTGTGCACCTGGCTACCTGCTTTAGGTGTGGCTTTGGTTCTGAAGGACAGTGATGAGACCAGGAACCGCTGTGTGTGCATATATCTCCTCAGACAGCTTTCTATAAAAGCCCCCCTTTTTTAACCCATGTATATTATCAGAGAAAGGTGTCTGGCTCTGTCCCTTCATCTTTCGTCTAAATGCATTTCCTTCAAATTTATTCTGATTTGGTTAATTAATAATTGCTTATTTTAGAATGACTTACCTTTGTTACAAACCTGAGGGTTAATGGGTACTCATTCCTGAGTGTGGGCTTTATGACTGGCTCTACTCTCATCGCTGTTCTCTGAGTGTGCATATTACAGGCAATTCATGCTTAGTATCTTAACATCTAATATGTGCCCTTTAAATCGAGATAGTAATCAATATTGGGGATCAGCTATTACATTGCAAAAAAGGACAGGTGCATTTCATAATGTTTCTATTGTGTGTCATCATTCATACTTACACTTATTTGAAAGATAATCAGGAAAACTTACTGTCTTTGTAAAATACACACACACACAAATACACACACACACACACACACACACACACACACACACACACACACCGAATGACTCAATATAATATGCACCCTTCCCAGGATAGTTGGTCAGGATATTCTTTAAAATAATGTGGGACACCATATCAAAATGAATGAGAATCCCTTCGTGTTTACCAAGAGTAACATAAATTCTTTGAAGTCACTAAGATATCACCCCAAAGTTACTTTTCTTGATTAGATAAACTATTTGAAGACCACCCCCCACACACACACACACACTTTATGATACATTTTCTGACTTTTTAGTGGAAACTCTGCAAAGGAGTACTGAATAGCTTGGAAGGGACTCAGAAAATGGGGTCAGTTTACCCTGAGATGAGCCAGTAAACTTGAGTATGTGTCTTCAAATGCAATACACAGATTCTAAAACTTGTTTTGGATATAAGCTTGTGAACAGACATTATCTCAGTTCCCAAAATACTGCATCTAGGAATGTATCCGGACGAGAATCGTAATGAGGCTTACAGAGATAAAATTCAAGGATATCCATCACGGATTCATTTGCGATGGCAGAAAGTTGGAAACAGTCTAAACATCCAACAACATGGGAACATTTAATAAATGATGGTGTATGTATAAAATGGAATTCTTACAGCCAATTATATCCTGAAAAATAATTATATTAAATTACATCCACGATAGAAATCCAAATATGCCCACTGCCGCCCCCCCTCCACCCAACACACACACACACACACACACACACACACACACACACACACACACACACTGACAAATAGGAAAACAAAGATGGAAGAAAAAAAAATACAAGTGGCTACCTCTGGGCTAATGGGGTAATAGGTGAAAGATAAATATTAATTCCTTCTTTATCTTTCTCTGAATTCTCCAAGTAAATTCTCCAAGTTGTGTTGATTTCATAACTATACAGTGAAATTTAAAAATATGAAGATGACCCACTCCCAGTTTGTGGTAATAGCCTGCCTGCTGTCCACGTTGTATCCTGGGGCTGTTAACCCTTTAATATAGAGGAGCATGGGAGTGGCGTGCTGCACGGGAACGGCTCGTCTCCTACAAAGTACCAAACAGGTTCATGAAATGGCTTTTCTTGGGAGCAAAGAAGAAATGAAAAGAGATGCATATTAAATGGATGAATTGTCATGGGATATAAATTGTATCTCAATAAAACTTATTTAAAAGGAGAGATGAGAAACTGAAAGACCTAGGGATGCTAAAATTGAGGGTCATTTTAGCTTTTAAATTCATTTGCAAATATATGATAGAAAGAAGTCATTTAGTTTTCAATTAGCACCAGGAGGAAGGAGTGGGGCAATAATATGAGGGCAAGAGGTGGGAAGGGGAAACCTCTCTCTGCTCTCCCTTGCGCTCCTGACTCCTGCCTTTGCCGTCCTATCCTGTACATTCCTGGCTGCTGAAACTCTCCTCTGGCCTCAAGCCCTGGAGCTCTCTGGATTCCATTAATACTTGGTCTGCTATAGTGAGCAGAGGACAAATCCAGATTTTACCTGAAGTAAGCTCTATAATAAATAGGGGCATATCCACTTTTTGTCCTTATGTAAGTATTTTAAACCTTAGAAAAACCTATCTAGTTTCAAATTTATCTGATTCATCTCCAGTGCTAGCTAGTCCTTGAAATTTCTAAAAAGGCATGGGTAGGGACATTTACAATTTTTTTTCTATGTGATTAAATAATTAAAACATTTCCTATTTCTGGGTATCATGGGACATTATTTTTAAAAATTTAATGGTTGTTATCAAATCGATTTAAAAATAATCTTTGAATAGAGAGTTTTAGTACACACTTTGTAACATTATTTAAATATCAGTGTTCATAATGTTTATTTATTATAATAACAATCATGACTAGTATTTATTGAGTATTTTTGAAACCTCATCTTATTTAAACCTCACAACGTCTTTATGAGGTCAGTAAGGTTTTTATCCCTATGTTACAGATGTAAAATGTTCAGGCTTGGAGTGAATTAATTTGTCCATGGTCATATAATGCAGTGGCTGAACCAGGACAGGGAACCATGTCTTACTCTCAGTCCCCTGACCTTGATTCTTCATTCTGCCTTTGGCTATTGCTGTTTTGGAAAGTGGGATGTGTTTTTATTTTCCTTGTTTATTTGCTTTGTTTTAAGTGCAAGTGTTATAATCATTGAAGGAGCCTGCAGGCATCAAGCATGCATAACTGTTTCTCAAGAATTTATGGTTATGTAGGCCACACTCCACATTTTATTAGTAACACTTTTTCATAGAACCAAAGGGGTATATTTAAAGAAGACAACAGACCAGCCTGTGTTTCACTTTGCAAAGCTTTCAGAGTTGTGACTACAGTTCTCTAACTCTCTGCCAGTAAATGATATTTCATATTCATATATTTAAGTAGTAAAAGATTTGACATTTTCTTACACTAAGTCGAATATTACTATATTTTTATTCCAGTTCTGCTTTGACAAAACACAGCCTGCCACGTGTGTCCCTCTCATAATGTGTGGCACTTATTAAGAGCACACTCTCACAGAGTGATGCTGACATTCTTTAGTGATGCTGACAATCTATTGAAAGGGGCACAAATTATCCCCTTGTCTCTTCCTTTTGGTCATAGACCCATATTTGTTTCTAGAAAAATATGTGCTCTAACTGGAAAAATGTAAGCTCTTGGGACATTTTTTTATATGGCTTTGATGGCCAAGGAATTCCTTTAGAAATCAAATCAAAATCTTTTTTTTTTTTACCTGTTTTTCATTCTTGCATACTATTAAATGTTTTCTCACCACCAAATGCGCCTCATTTCCCTTAGGGATGCTGGCCTGTAAACTCTCAGTGGAAACTAGTTGGTGCACCACTAATCCTAGAATAATTATGTCAAGTAAAGGCTCTTCCTTCTCCCCCTCCCACCCACCAAACAGACAGAAAGTAATGACTCACTAATTATGGCATTGGTTTCCTGGAGTCAGCTGGAGATCATAGTCACATAATAGTGGCTAACATGGGAAAAATCAGGGCCTTTTTAGTTCACTTACACATGGCCCTTTAAGCTATATTTGTTTTTTACCCTAAAGAAATAACTGGGGATATTTGCAAAATAAATTGAATTGCTAAAAAATGCAAAAAGGAGAGATTAACAATGACATTTATTTATGGGAATTTAATTATACTTTGACATTTTTGAAATAAAAGTTTGAAGCAGCTCATTAAAAAAGAGACATTTTAGTTAGATAAAAGGAAGGTCACTCAGCGTAATTACTATCAGTAAAGCTGTATACAACACAATTTACATATTGTGTTTGAGATTTCAGTTAGAAAACTAAGAAGCCAAAAGCAACTGTCATTCATCAGATGCTACTGTATGCCAAGCACCATGCTCTGTGCTGTCATCTACTTAATTTTATTTTTACAGCAAACCTAGGGCAAGGGGTAGGAAATGTTATTGTGTTTATTTTTATAAATGTGGAATGTATTCTTACTATTAGTGTAAGATCCCACAATTTGTATTGTCCAGGTGGAGATCTTTTCGCCTCCAAAGCCCAAGTTCTTTCCAGTGACTCAGGTTGCACGCTTGTGCAGACCTAATGGTAAACGGGATTACCCTGCTGGGTAACTACTAGTTCTTAATGGAGAGTTGTCAGTATCATTCCACCTTCGCACATGAAGAATGACTCAGACCATACTTGGTCCTACTGTGCCACATGGAGCAGAACAACTGGTATACATCCACATTTCCCCCTGCGATCTGGGATTTGGGAACTCCTGGGATTTCTACTCATGTCCTTGCCCCGTCCTGCCAATTCTTGCTAGGGCTGCCAGGTAAGACACTCCCAAGACCTGCAGAGGCACAGCTGTTTCACCTTCCTGTTCCTTCTGTGCAGCCCTGCAGTGCCAGTCAAGCCAATTAAATTATGAGGCACAAATCAGATAAGCTACTCTAATAATGTTCTCTTTCCTCTTGGAAGCGCTTACTTCCTCACTACCAAGAAAAAAGAAGTGTATGTCACCAGGAAAACTTTCAATTTATTGGTCAGAATTTTGAGGAGTTACCTGTCACCTCAAGAAGTCTAATAGGTGCTAACCGAACTGTATTCTATTGCTTTCTCGCGTTAACTCATTTTCACTAAATTAAAGCATGTAGAACAAGATCCTTGGTGACTTTCCTACTTTCATATGGGACTCTTTCCTTTTGTATTTTCCCTAATTAAGGTGCCACTTTCTAAAGCTACGTTCCCTCCCTTCCTTCATTTACTTAACACATTTCTTAGCACCGAGTAGTGCCAGGCGCCGAGTTAAGAGCTTGGTGACAACAAAACTTAGCTTCTGCCCTCGTGGAGCCCGCAGCCTACTCTAAAAAGACATTAATCAAATAACAGCATGCAAATGCAATGGCAAAACTTGAAAACTGGTGAGAAAGAGAAGTGTAGGGGCTCTGGGTGCCTATACAGAGGGGGCCTTGGTCTTGTGTCGGGCTTGGGGTCACCACAGAAGGCTCCCAGGAGAAGTGGCTGTTTGGCTGTGCTATGCTTTTCAAGGCTTTATTAATAACAGGCAAAAAAGACCTTTGCAGTTTTCTTTCCTTTCAGCAGATTTAACTAGGCATCTTGTGTACATCTGGTGTATTTTTATTACAGTGCATTTCAGTTTCAGCACTCATCTTCCACATAGTACATTCGCGTTCCCTGAGGACAAGGGCTCTGTTACCTATCCTCACACTCCCAAATATCAGCCTAGCGTCTTTTTAACTCCTCTTAGGCTTCAGGGGAAGGGGTTATTATGGTAGGATAAGGACTCTACCACAGAGCCTTGAAGCTTCCAAATCTATGTTTGTGGATTTTGTTCATTTTTAAAAACAAGTGTTGGCCTTTTTTGGTATTTAGTTTTATTGATTTGTTTGTTTTTAATCCGCATTTTATAACCTCAAAAATCATTCCCTTAATTTCCCTGCTTTCATCTCAGGCCTGTTCAGAGTTCCATGCTCTATATAGTTTTAGTGTTTCCAAATGAGCAGGAATGTATTGCCCTTATTTTTAAAATTTTTTTGGTCCTTGCATCACAAGGCATATTATAAGCGACTAGTAGCTCTCCCAAAACAAAGCTCATAGGCAAAGGAACAGAGCCACCCATTACATCCCTAAGAGAACAGAGAGCTTTGCTCATTCTCGCCAAGTGCCCATTCTTTCCTGACTTCAGCTTGTACACTAACCTACCCCATCTATGGCAGTGGACTCAGTGAGGTTTGGCCCCAACATTGTTTAATAATGTTAGAAGCAACACCACCCAATTTGTTGGTAGGTGTGATAGAACAATCTTCTTGTTACTATTTGTTCCAACTGTTGTCATGTGATTTTTTTTCACATTTAAGGTTGTGCCACTCCGTTTGTAGGAGGTGGGGTCTTAAGGGCGAGTGAGATGACTTATTTATATTCATCACCTCAGTCTTTACAATCGACTGGGAAGTGGTATGATCCTCAGGCCAGAAAGATGGGCGGGGTAGGATGGTCTCTGCTTGGTGGTAGAGATACACCCTTCTGTTGGCTTTAAAGGAAATGGGTTAGAGTGCCCGATGGCCTGATTTTGTCAGTGGGAAGATAGAAAAGTGAAGACTGGTAGTGGGTACAAAAGGCACCCAGGTGAGTCGTGGTGAACTTGTACTAGTCCTCTGGACTAAACTATTGTGTGATTCAGACAAACTTGAAATTTTACAAAAGTTGTGTCCTCACTGTGAGCTTGTCAGCTTCTCAATACTTAATGTTTATTTTTTTCATGAAATCAATGGCCATATTAACAAATATGATTTTTAAATATTGTATAATGTTATGTGACAACATTTGGAAGATCTGCATAACTCAATGAAGTGATGTTTTTCAGATAAGCAGTACATGATATCACTATATACATTTAAAATGCAAGGTAGACCAATATTGCATTTTAATATTACAGAGTATGGAAAGCTCATTGAAATGTTTTCAAATTCCACATTGCAACTAACCTTTACTGATATATGGTATATAAAACTGAAAACAACAAAGGAAAAAGACAAACAAATGAAGAAACAAAGACTCATAGACACAGACAATAGTTTAGTGGTTACCAGAGGGTAAGGGGGGAGGGGGGTGGCAGAAGAGGGTAAAAGGGATCAAATACATGGTGATGGAAGGAGAACTGACTCTGGGTGGTGAGCACACAATGTGATATATAGATGATATATTACAGAATGACATCTGAAACCTATGTAACTTTACTAACAATTGTCACCCCAATAAACTTTAAGAAAAGAAACTATTGCTTATCAAGTTTTGATGTCTATTCAAAGAAAGATAACCACAATTATCTTAAAAGTCTATTAACACACTCCTCCCTTTTCCAGCTCCGTATGTGTGTGATGCTGGATGCAAAAGCAGATCTGAGAATCCAGCTGTATTCTATTTGGCAGGACATTAAAGGATTATCAAAATTGTAAAACAGTGCTTCTCTTCTCACAATTTTTTTTTAGGGGGGGTATGTGGTTATTTTAATTAAATGTTTTTTTTTATTTTAACATATAACAGGATTATTATTGTTTTTTCTAAAGAACTAAATTAATATTTAAGCAATTTATCAGTTTTAATTGCGTATATGGTAAACTTAATGGACATAAGCCACACAAATACTTCAATAATTTTTAAGAATGTAAAATAGTCCTGAAACCAAAAAGTTTGAAAGCCACTAATTTGCATAATAACACTTTTCATTTGTGCCTCTGTTCAAATGTTTAGAGAGGCTTATCTAAAAATAGCAGCTTTTTTTTCCCCCTAGCACTCATCACCAGACATTGTATTATGTACCTGTTTATTTATTTGCTTCTTAGCTATCTTCCCTATGAAAAGGTAGGCTCCATTACAGAAGAGATTTTGGTCTGCCTTGTTCATTGCCTTATCCCCATTACCTTTTCTGGTACCTGGCTCATAATAGCTATTCTGAAGATATCTGTGGAAATAATGAGAATATTTTCTATCTGCAAATTTTCCTTATAGTGCTAAAACTTCAGAGATTCTCTGTGTAATTCTTTTAAATTATGTCTCACACCTTTGCTATTATTTTTTAGTCTCTCATAGATTTTTATACTCCCTAACCAGCCCAGTTTTCACATGATGTTCTCTTCTGGCCCAACCCCCTCATCACCCTCTCCCCAAAACACATATTCATATAGAGATGAGGTTTCATTTTTTCCTGCCAATAACACCTCCCACCATGGTTAGATACACTCTCCATCCTAAATGTGCTGGAGCCCTCAAGGTAAGACTGAATGGAGTCCTGTTGCACAATGCCTCTCTCTTATGGTAGTCTGTCTTCGAGGGGCACCAAACATACTACCGAATTTCCAAGGAGCAAGCCCTTGTCATTTTTTATTTATGGCTTCTCCCTCTCCACAGCCCTGAATGGACTCCATGGGAACCTGAAATAGAGCCTGAGCTTAGTTATTCTAAGATCTACTTAGACTCATCTCTTCCTTAACAATAAATATGATGGCGGCTGAAGTCCATCCCATACACCCAACTCCCTCTTTCTTTAGAGCAGGATCTCAACCTTGGCTATGTATTTGAATCAATTGAACTTCAAACATGCTGATGCCTAGGTCCCACCACAGAAATTCTGATTTAGTTGATTTGAGATACAGCTTGATCATTGAGAGTATTCAAAGGTCTCCAGATGATTCTAATGTGCAGACCTTGGTGAGTTGTCTCTCAGAGGCTCCCCAGTTCTCCCTACAGGGACTTCTGTCATGCCCGTCCCTCCAGATCATTGCATACACCCCGCCATACTTTTTTCAATAACTGAATGTAATGTAAAACTAGGTGTTTCCAACATTTTCAATGGAGAAACCAAGTCTTTGTAAATCTGGCATATACAGGAACTGGAATGTGATCAATTGAAAGCAAATCAATCTTTCTCTTCTCCTAAGTGCATACTGGGAATTAGAAGATTCCAGCTTCATCTCCAGCCATTGCCATCAACATGTGTTCTAGACTCATACCATCTCAAACTCTTCAGTTTTCTTAAACCTACAAAGTTCACTGGAAGTTCATGTTTTGTTGTCATTGTTTGTATATCCAGTTTCCTCTATTTAGAACAGCTTTTCTCACCTTTTCACCTCTTACTCTTCAAGGCATCTCTCAGAATTAACACAGTCCTTTGGAAAACAAGCACCCACTGCCACAGGCTGTTAGGTGTCCCCTCCCTGATTCATTTCCCTCCACATCCTGGGCATTTCTACATCACAGTGCTATACTCTATTGTAATTGTCTGACTCCTGTTTAATCATGAACTCCTAAAAGCAAGCTATGTATTCTTCTTAATTATGAATTATCAGTTATCCAGACAGAGTCTATATATAATAAACCATCAATAAATTCCTTTTAAATGGATGAGTGGACAGATGGATAAGTGTATTACATGTCAGGGAAAGTTAATTAGTGAATATTTTATGAAATATTTATATTTGAAGTGTTCCTCATGGTTAGATATCCATAACTTGTATTTTACCTGTGGTGAACAGGCACCTAATTTATCTTGGGTCATACTTCTAGTTGTTGTGTACCTAGTATTACAACTAAGAATTACTTACTTTTTTATACCAGTGCTGTTGCTGTTTAGAATTTGCTGTGGGGTTTTTGTTGATGTTGTGTTGATTGGCTTTGATATTGGTTGATTAATAATGCTTTAGGTGCTGCTCTGTGAGAAAACACTTTGCTGAGGATAAGTCAGATTTTTGGGGAGAGTGCTTAAGTTCTTAAGCTGCTCAGTGACCACAATTCATGCCATCTGCCGTAATGGTTGAAACCATACCCCATTGCCATCCCATAGTAAATGTTTAAATAATTACTTTGAAATGCATCAGAGATCATTAATACATCAAAACATATGGTAAGGTGAGTTTCATAGTATTTTCACTTAACCTAGATAAATTTTTGAAGTGAAAGTAAAAAATTAAAGTGAGAAATAATATTTTAAATCATGTTACTTGACATTCAACTTAATTTGGTTATACCTGAGTGTGAGATAGAAATATGAATATGCTTGACTTTCAGACAGTTTCAGTCCCTACATGTCTCTTAGAGTTCAAGCCTTGTGCTGCATTTTGCATGAGTCTAGAGATGAAAGACATGGTTTATTTTTCATTTAGCATAATCCCTAAACCCGAGCCGGCTACCACCTCTAGTATCAACCAGAGAAACTCATCCGACCAAGTGTTGGTGAGAAAACTGGTCATGTTGGATTTACTGAGAGGCAGTAGGTTGTTCTTCAACAAGGTATCTTCAAGAGGAATTTTCATAGACTTTCAAACCTGTTACTGCATTAGTTAGGAATTTTCTCTACATACGAGTAAATTATATTTCTGAATATTTTATGGTGTACATTATGCATGTTGTATATACTATACTGTTGATAATACAGAACATTTTATGTAAAGAAATTATTTTTATGATCTTCTGGTCAATCATGGTGAATTGAGCACTTGCTGAATCATATTCCATCCCATCTGCTCAAAGCTCAGATATTTAGCAAAATATTTTTAACATTAATAAACATAGTTATTCTAGAAAACAAGAAAGAGAGGTCTCTATAGACTAGAATGAGGATATCCCCCTAAAATAAAAATGTAGTGCGAAACAAATAAGGTTCAGAACAATCTGAAGCTGTGAAGTCAGCCCACAGGCAGGAGAGACTTGAAACCCAGGTGAATGCTTGGAAAAAGGTGCTGGCAATTTTATGCCCACACAAGTTGTATACATAGCTCTGGGCCAGATTGGCATAGCTTGTATGAAACTGGGTGCTGGGAAAGGCGCCACCTGCTTTCTCCTCTCTTGACCAAGCTTAGAACAGCTTATACAGTTATGGGAGCACAGCTTGTACAGTTATGAGAGTCTGGCGCTGAGCTTTAGCAGGAGAAAGTCTGAAAAATAGATCTGTGAAGAGTGTAACCTTGAGTGCCAGGCCTGCTCCGAAGCCAGACCTCTAGCAGAGCCTATGCTGAGGCCACCACAAACATGCTGTGAGAGACCATGATGCCCTAAGAGGAGACATCCATGGAAAATGACTACACAGGCACTTAGCAAGACAATGAAGGAAAAACAACAAACCTGGCAAACAGAAAATCTGACATAGGCATAATAGTACAACCAAAATGACTTTAAAATACATATTTTGATGCCATTAGCAAGATAAAGAAAGGATTACAGCCATGAGAGAATGGAAGTTTAAAAACAAGAATATGGGTTATGCAATAATAACAGATAATTATGAGAAATAATTAGAAATATTGGAAATGACAAATATTGAAATTTAAAAAAATAAAACTTAAAAGCAGACTGAATAGCAATGAACACAACAGAAAAGTAAACCCGCTGGAACAATAAAATGAACTCATTTCAGAATTCAACACAAAGAGATAAAGAACTAGAAGAGGTAGTTTGGGATATGAATGATAAATTGAAGACACTCCCCCAAGAGGGAATATTAGAGATAAATGTAGACAAAACATTTCAAAGGAAGATCACTGATCATTTTATTAAACTAAAGAGAGATATGAGTCCTGAGTTTGAAAAAATATTTCTGAAGTGCTGAGAAATATTAAAATAATAATACTTAGATATATAATGTTAAAACTTCAGAACATTAACAATTCCAAAATTACAAGGGAAAAGAGAATATCTACAAACATGGATTTGAGTGAAGACTAATTACTTATAATAGTCTCAGATGTCAGAAGACAATGGAGCAATATCTTCAAAATTTTGAGAAAAAAATTAATTTAGAAATTTGTACCAGGCCAAACTATCACTCAAAAGTGATGGTGAAACAAAGAAATTTCCAGATATATAAGGACTCAGAAATTTTATGTTCTTTGCAATGAGTCTCAAAAAACAGTAGAATACAAGATGTAAAGGTGAGCTAAAATATGCCTGTCTGAGTGCTGATTGTATAAAATGACATTAATAATTCATTAACATGTTTGATAAGTTGGAAATAAAAGCCTCAGTCAACAATACTATAGGATTTGTGTGGAAGAAATTGTGGCAGATGAGTAAAAGTGTGGGACAAAAAAAATCTCAGCAGTTAAATTTTTAGGAGTATCTAGTCCTTTTTTGAAACTCATTAAAGAGGAACTGAATAAACAGAGAAAGATATCATGTGATTATGTCACTTAAGTAGATAGTGTGTAGATATAGCATAGATAGTATGTAGTATAGATAGTATATATATATATATATATATATATATATGTATATATAGGCTTATATACATAGTGGGTTGTCGGAAAAGTCATGACTCATGTTTGCAACAGATGGCACTAGTTCATTTTTGGAAGTACTAGAGTCATTCGCATCTATGTTATTGCTTTGTCATTTGACAGCTGACAGTTCTAGATTCATTTAAAAAAATTGAACAATTTGGTTGAGTTTCGGAGATTTTACAAGTTGAAAATGAAAAACCAAATTGTGCATTTTTGCCATATTTTACTGTTTTATTTCCATAAAGGGAAGAACGCGTCAAGCTTGTGAAAAGTTGCATAAAGTTTTTGGTGATAATGCTCTACAAGAATGTCAGTGCCAGTGATGGTTCACAAAATTCCGTGCTGGTGATTTTGATCTCAACAACGCTCCTGGGTCAGGGAGGCCCACCGAGGTTGATGATGACAAAATAAAGGCATTGATTGAGTCAAACCCATATTACATGACACGAGAGATTGCAGAAACATTGAACATCCATCATTCAAGTGTTCACGATCACCTAAAGAAGCTGAGATACATAAGCAAGCTCGATATTTGGTTTCCACATGAACTCAAAGAAGTTCATTTGATGGTGCGTATAAACATCTGCAATATGCCCATTAAACTTGAGGAAAATGGTCCTTTTTTGAAGCGACAATAACTGGTGATGAGAAGTGGATTGTTTACAACAATGTGGTACACAAACAGTCTTGGTCCCGATGTGATGATTCACCCTAAATGACATCAAAAGTGGACATTCATCAGAGGAAGGTTATGCTCTCAGTGTGGTGGGATTTTAAAGGTGTCATGTTTTTCAAGATCCTACCAAGGAACCAAACAATCAATTCGAATGTGTACTGTCGGCACTTGGACAATTTGAACGAGTCCATCATCCAGAAACATCCAGAGCTTGTTAATTGTTAAAGAAGTTGTGTTCCATTGCAACAATGCGAGACCACACACAAGTTTGATCACCCGTCAAAACTTATTGGTGCTTGGATGGGATGTGTTGCCACACCCACCATACTTGTCTGACCTTGTGCTGTCAGACTTCCACTTGTTTTGCCCTCTTCAAAACTCCTTGCGTCGTTATAATGTTCAATTCAGATGAGTCTGTAAATCAACACCTTGTTCAGTTTTTCACAAATAAAGACAGGTCCTTTAATGAACGAGGAGTTATAAAGCTCACTGAAAGATGGCAAAGGTTATTGAACAAAACGGGCAATATAGCATTGATTGATCTTTGTTCTTTATATAAATAAATGACCTTTGAAAAGCACAGACAAAATACGTCTTGACTTTTCTGACACCCCAATAGTATAATCAATATATAGATAGTATGTCCAATTGTTCCAGTTTTCCAGAATAGTTCATTTATTCCTATGGTTGTGGTATTCCATTTAATTTAGTATTAGACTTGGATTATATATTTTTAACAATGCAAATTATTATTAGTAGTGGTAATATTTGTTGTTATTATTGCACTAAAAATCCAGATTGGATGTGGTAACTTCCATTTTGTAATTCCAGCCTCTGCCATCATCTCATCTAGTATAGTGTGACATTCCTTTGCAGTGAAAAGAGTTGTCATTTTAATTTGTGGTTAAATTTGAAAGACAGAGATAACCAATCTTTCTTTCTTTCTTCTTTCCTGACAAAGACACCCTCCTTTGTATAGCTTGTTGGGTGCCTGCTTATTAAAATAAAATGTACTAAAAAAAAATCATCAGATACTTCAGAGAAACTCAATTAATTATAATAATGGTTTGATTTTTTTTAATCCAATTTATGGAAACAATGTAAAGGTTTTAGAAATTTATTCTATAAAAATATGAAACATCTGACATTATGAATATTATGGTAAATTTGGTTTAAAAGTTCATCATTGAAGATGAAATAATTAGTTTTTGTGGTGATAATATAAACATGAATATCAGTGCAGAGCAATCCTTATCAGAAACCTGTGTGCAGGAAACACTTCAGGAATGGTGTTACGAGTAGGTTCATGGACCCTCTCCCCAGTGAAACAACCATACTGGTGAATAATATTTTAAAAAATCATTTTAAATATCTGAAAATTCTTAAGGAGCATATAGTAAATGGAGAAACATTCATTCAAGGAAATCTACTAAATAGCTCTAAGAAAAATCCGAGTCTGTTGCATTTGACCCATGACCCATGCTTCCTACCCTTCCTCCAGCTCAGCATAGCTGAAGTTCTGTGCTGGGCAGGGGTATCCAAGAACACAGGGCTCCCTCTATACTTAGATCCCAGTCTAGTATCTTCCCAGAAGGTGGCAGGTTGCCAGAATTTCTCATCTCCCTCAGCTCATTGTTGCTGAAACTCTATTCCAAATGCGAGCATCTGAGGATTTGGGGCTCCCTTCCTCCACACAGCTCCCATACATAAGGCGGAAGCTCTACCTCAGGTGTTGCAAGTCAAGAATACTGGGTTTCATTTACCCTTATTCCAGCTTATTTGTAGGGAAGAGGCTTTACGTCAGAAGAAGCAAACTGTGAAGACAAGGGGCTACCACCACTTCTGCCCCTAAATTCTAGTTTATAAGGCAGGGCTATCATCCTGATAGCAGTGGGCCACTGTGTTCACCCACAGGCCTGGAGAAGTGGTTTAATCATTGCCTAGGGGGACAGACAGGATGCAAGAATTGAGAGCTCCATAGCTCTTCCTAAGGAAAATGACTCTATTTGGAGAAAGTATAGGGAAGTTTGCCTAAAATACTGTCAAAAACAATGGAGATTTTAGTGGTGGAAGATTAAGAGGAGGCTGGTAGTCCATGAGAGCAACAAGCTAAACCACAGATCAGCTGTATGGTTAACAGAAACAGGGAAAGATAGAAAGCTAAGAAAACACCTCCTGGCATTGGAACAAAAGACTAGACTAAAGGACTACCACCCCTGTAAATAAGCTTGAATCTAACTGAATCAAACTGTAGAGCAATTTATTCCCCAAGGTATTGTTGAAATAATAGAGCAATCAATTGACAATTAGTGGAGCCTAATGACTGGGGGTCATACCAATACAGGAAGTCTAGCTAAAAGCTTAGATATAGTTAAAGAAAGTTCTGGTAAAACCACTGTCATCTTATGGTGATTGTGTATATGCCCAAGGCTGTGCTTTCTGAGGAATGACATCAGAGGTTGCACACTACAGTTGAAACAGATTTTACTGAAGTAGTAAAGCCAAGTCACTAAACAAATAAATGATAAGGAGTCCCAGTAAGTTGGATCAGTATCCAGAGTTGCTATAATATGTTATCTAAAATGTCCAGTTTTCAAAAAAATTGAGACATACAGAGAAACAGTAATGTGTGAGCCCTATCGATACACAGGGAGAAAACTAGCAGGCAAAAGAAATTGCCTTTGAGAGGACCCAGACTTCAAATTTAGCTGACGAAGACTTCAAAGCAGCTATTGTAAATGTATTCAAAGAAGTAAAGGAAACCATGTTTAGAGATGTAAATGAAGGCATGATGGCAATGTTTCATTAAAGAGAATATCACTAAAAGATAGAAATTATCAAAAAAAAACAAGTAGAAATTTTGAAGTTGAAAAGTCAAATAACTAAATGAAAAAAATCATTAGAGAAGCTCAACAGATTTGAGCTGTTAGAAGAAAGAATTTGTGAACTTGAAAACAGATCCATAGAGATTTCGTCATCTGAAGAAAAGAGTAAAAATAATAAAGAAGAATGAACAATCTCAGAGAAATGTGGAAAGCTATTAAACACACCAAAATATGGGTAGTGGAATTACTAGAATGAAAGAGAGAAATGAGCAGAAAATATATTTGAAAAAATAATGGCAGGAAACTTTCCAAATTTGATAAAGAACTTTAATGTAAACATGTAAAGAATTTTTTTTTTTTTTTTTTTTTTTTTTTTTANTGCTCAGCTCGGGCTGACTCGAACCACTGTTGCTCAGAGCTCAAACTCTTGAGCGAGCTCTTAACCAACTGAGCCACTCAGCCGGCCCTAAACATGTAAAGAATTTAACAAGTTGCAACTAAGATAAATCCGAAGAGATGTACACCCCCACCAAACATATCATACTTAAAATGCTGAAAGGCAAAGAGAAAACCCTGAAAACAGAAAGAGAAAATAACTCATCAAATATAAGAAACCCCAATAACATTAATAGCTTATTTATCATCAGAAACAGTGGAGGCCAGAAGACAGTGAGATGACATATTTAAAGTGCTAAAAGAAAAATCTGTCAAAAAGGAATCTTATATTTAGTAAAACTATCTTTCAGAAATGAAGGCAAAAAAAGATATTGCCAGACAAATAAAAACTAAGAGAATTTGTTGCTATCGGACTTGCCTTACAAGATATACTAAAGGAACAAGTTTATGTCAAAAGCAAGTGACTTCAGACAATTCTTTAAATGTACATACATAAAAATCAAAGAGCTCCAGTAAAGGTAATCATGTAGGTAATTACAAAAGACTGTGTAATTGTATATTTATTTTTTCTTCTCTTATTTAAAAAGCAGATGCATACAAATATATGTACATAATTGTACTGATGGGCTTATATCATATACAAATGTAATATATTTGATAATAGCATATAAAGGAGGTAGATGGGAGCAGAGCTGTAAGCCAATGACACTAGATAATTAAGTTGAATCCACAGGAACAAATGAATAGAGACAGAAATGACATATAATATATAATACTTCCTTTAATTTCTTCTCTCAGATATTCTAAAAGGTATAAAATTACATAAAATGATATTTTGACAACACATTGTTGGGTTTTAACATATGAAGATGTAATAAGGTGTGATATGTATAATAATAATAGAATTTAAAGGGACAAGAAGGAATAGCACTATATGTGATTAATATTTCTCTCTCTTATTGGAACTAAATTAACAAATGTGAAGTGAATTCTGATAAGTTAATAAGGGTACTGTAAACTAGAGCAAACACTAGGAAAATAAATCAAGAATAAAGTGAAGAATATATTAGGAAATTAAAATGTTACACTAGAAAATATTCCCTTAATTGAAAAGAATGCAGTAAAGAAGAAACAGAAGGAAAAATACATGTATAAGCATATACAAAAGCATATACAAAAACATTTAAAATGACAGACATAAACCCAATCCTGTCAATATAACACTACTTATGAATGGATTAAGTAATCCAGTGAAAAAGCAGAGATCGTCAAATGTATGAAAGCAAGATTGAACTAAATGTTGTCACAGGGACTTACTTCAGATTCAAAGATACAAATAGGTTAAAAAGTAAAAAGATATATTATGCAAGCAACAACCATAAGAAAACAAGAGTGGCTATACTAACAGACAAAATAAACTTTAAAACAACAACAACAAAAAATTACTATAGATAAAGAGGAACATTTTACAATGATAAAAGGGTCAATCCATCTAGAAGACACAGCAATTATAAACATTTGTGTGTCTAAAACAGTACCCCAAAATCCACGAAGCACAAACAGATGGAATTGTCATGAGAAATAGACAATTCAACAATAATAGTTAGAGACTTTAATACCCCACTTTCAATAATGGATAGAAGAATTAGGCAAATCAATAAGACAACAAGATTTGAATAGCACTTCAAACTAACTAGTCTTAACAGACGTTTTTAGAACATTCCACTCAAAAACAGAATACACATTCTTTTCAAGCACACATGGAAAATTCTCCAGTATAAATTATATGTTAGGCCATAGAACAAACTTCAGTAATTTTTAAAGGACTGAGATCATACAAAGTATGTTCTCCAACCATAATGAAATGAAGTTAGAAAGCAATAAGTTTGCTTTTAGATAAGTTTGGGAAATTCACAAATGTGTGGAAATTAAGCAACACATGCTTACATAACTAATGGGTCAAAAAAGAAATTACAAGGAATTTAGCAAATACTTCAAACTAAATGAAAATGAAAACATAATGTAAGTTATAGAATGCAGTTAAGGCAGTGCTTAGAGAGAAAAATATAGCTGTAATAACTGTATTAAAAAAAGAAGAAAATGGGTCAGCCGAGTGGCTCAGTTGGTTAAGAGCTCACTCAAGAGTTTGAGCTCTGGGCAACAGGGGTTCGATGCCTGGCCCGAGCTGAGCTGCCACTGAGCTGCCAACAGGTGGCAGGATGGCTCAGCTAAAAAAAAAAAGAAGAAGAAAGTTACCAAATCAATAACCCAATCTTCTAACTTGAAACACTAGAAAGACAAGAGCTGGCCATATTCAAAGGAAGCAGAAAGAAGGAAATAATAAATATTACAGCATAAATGAAAGAAATAGAAAATAGAAAAACAACAAAGATTATAAACAACACCAAAAATTGGTCTTTCAAAAAGATCAACAAAACTGGAAAAAACTTTACCTAAATTGACCAAGAAAAAAGGGGAGCATGAAATTTTTAAAATCAAGAATGAAAGAGAGAACATCACCTACCAACACATCAAATGTTTAAAATCTACAGAACAAGTGCCCATTAGAAAAGTTAAAATAAAACCATTATATTTTGACGAAACATTTAAGTCTTTGCCTTCTCCACTGATAAGCGTTTCTAGAGATTGAATCATCCCCCTCCTCCTGTTAAAGTGAGGGAGACACCCTACCAAATGGAGAGTTCCCTTATGCATTTAAGTGTCTCTTACAACAGGGTAACTTCTATGTAATTTTTAGAGCTTTTTCTATGCCTGCTGTTTCTTAAAAAAATAACCAGCCTAAAATAATCCTTATGCCAAAGAGACATATTGTGGTGTGGCAAATTCTGCTCTCCTACGCATCCTTCGGAAGTCCTTTAAACATGTTAGATTAAAATCAGGTTTTTATGCTTGAAATTCTGGTTTTGTAAATCTGATTTCATTCTAAAAACATTTCAGTTATTTGGTGACCAATTATGCAAACCATTGTATCCTTAAACATCTCTCCTACACCCCCCCATCTTAATTGACTTTTCTATTAATATCTTTGAAGAGTTACTCATGTAGCTTCTGTTTAGCTAGGATACATTTAGCCATCATCTGACTGTCTCCAAAGCAAATAATGCTGAAGAAAAAAATTCCTCATCTAGAAAGAAACATATGCATCCATATAAATTCCACTGTAATTACTCTTGTAATTTATGTGGTAGGACAACTTCCAGCTGAAGGAATAACCTACCTGAATAAGCATTTCTGTGGTGTTACTTTCATATCTGAACAGGAGCTCCGGTTTTGTTCCCAGCCTCCCCTCTGACTCATCATTGTGAAACTAAGAAATCATTTAGCCTCTCACACCTCAAAATCTCTCTTCTGTGAATGAGGATAATGGGTCAACCTTCTCTTGCTTCACTGAACTGTTGTGAAGTTTAATTAGATAATGTTTGCATAGCCCTTTGAACTCTACTAATTAAATGTATGTGTAAATATGGTGCTTCCTTTTATCAGGATGCCTTGACTGAGACACTTCATAAAGACGTAAAGATGACTATGATAGGAGGATTCATTGGGAGAGGATTATTATTTTTTTTAATGCATGTGAACTCAGTTTGGAGATTGACAAGTATGCACATGAAAAGACCCAGTTGGGGTTCTAATTGGTACAATAAAGATTTAGCCTCACACGTGCTCAAAGGGTAATGGTTATACCTTCCTATCAGGGTGAACTTAGTTCCTAGGGCATAGAATCATGCCCACTGTGTGCCTTAGGTATTGGTTTATTTTTAAAACATAATGTTTATTCAGTATACTTTGCTAAGAGCACTGATGATTAATTCATAATTGTCATAAAAGAAATCACAAAATAACAGATTTTCAGTCACCTAATAAGAAGATCACAACCTTTGAAGCAGTGTGATTCTGTGTAGATCATCCTTTGGTGAGTTGGCTTATCAATCAAAGAGATTTTCATCCACAACAGAGAAATTTTAGATAAATCAGAAATCTTTTTATTAAATTTTCTGATGAGAATAGTTCATCCTAAAATAATTATCCCAATTATTGTTGAAATCTGCATTAATAATAGGCCTTTTTCTCCTGACAGAAAAAATTCATAGATGGGTTAATTGTCTTGGGGAGAAAAATACAAGCCTATTTCCATAAACCTGCCTTGGGCTTTAGTGTGTAATTATAAGCTAGAATTTTTTTTTTTTAAGATTTTATTGGGAAATTGGGGGAGAAGAACAGCGTTGGGGAATCAGGGAACAGGAACAGACAAGTTGCTTTTCTTTTGTTCTTCAGTCTAGTTATGGAAGACATCACTTTACTGGCCCATGTTGGTATTATCACTACACTCTTCGTGGGTGAGGCAGTCACCCACTGGCCATTGGACTGCCGCTTACTGCGGCTCATGACAGCTCATGGCAGCTCACGAAAGCTCACGCCCAATGCCGGCCAGCCCCACCGCAGACTACGCTGTCACCAGCGACTCACAGCAGCCCAGCTCCAGGTCGAGCTGTTGTTCACCATCTTAGCTGTAGAGGGCGCAGCGTCACTGGCCCTCATGTGGGATCTGAACTGGGGCTCTGCTGCTCAGAGCTGGCTTCCCAAGCCAACTCCTAACCAACGCACCACTCGGCCAGCCCTAAAAACTAGAATTTTTAATGATGATATTTTAAGTATGTAACAATTACATTTCATATTACTGAATATCCCAGGATATAGAGTTGATATGTTTTATCAAGAACTTAAACAACTATTATAAGAGTTTTGAAAACTACTGAATATAAAGGTGGAAGTTTGCAATAGCAAATGTTTCTGTAAAATCTAGCTAGTTTATTGTACTTATGATGTTTCGTATTATCTAGTACTTCAGGAATATATCTGCTGGTGGACAAGCATAACATAAAAGTACTTGGAACTGTTAAAAACTTCAAGTTCAGCTTCTGATTCCTATCTTATGAAATATATATTCTGCCCCAAATTCCTCGTCTGAATGATAAGAGTAGGATTATAGGGAAATTTTAGATTCTTTAGGTCCTGTTTGAGAACTTGTGAAAAGTGGAAGGGTGCTTTAGTAAACTCCTGGGCATAACAGCCCAGGTAAATACTGTATTTCCCCATGTATAAGACGCACCCTTTTTCGAAAAATTTGGGGTCTAAAAACTGGGTGCGTCTTATACAGCGGTTGTATAAGCGCAAAAACAAGTGCGAAAAAAGTGGGAAATGCAAGTAAAAAAAAAAATCTACAACCACTGTATAAGACACACCGAGTTTTTAGACCCCAAATTTTCCAAAAAGGGTACGTCTTATACATGGGGAAATACGGTATACTGTTGAGATTTCCAGAAGGCAGATAAGTAATGATTATTATGATCTAAAGGGACACTAAAGAAAATAATATACAGATCGAAAACTAAAACATAGAGCCTCAGGATGCATAAAGCTAAAATAGAACTTGAGTATGCTACCTCAGGGAACCAAAGAATGAATATTCAATGTACGGCCCCAAAATTCTGAATGAATCTATATCTTCACTCACTGAGGTTTTTAACTAAGAGGATGAATGCTTTAAGAATCAGTCCATTCTCTATTAGTTTTAGTCTTTCTTTAGCTTGTAATTAGAGTAGTCTGTAGATAGAGCTTTAAAGAGGTTAATCTGAACCTTGATGGGTTCAGCCCTATTAACCCTGCTGATGTTATAAAAGTGTTACCCACGAAAACTCTAGCACCTCTTTGAGAACTCCAATTATGGCTTGATTTCATCACACAGGTACCAGTAAGTCTAAGTCAGTATTCAAATTAGCTCTGATGTCATGAATAGGGAGTCCTCAGGGATTTTAGGAAAGAGACTGTCAAGATATCATTTAATCTGCTGGGAATTCCATGTTCAGGGTACACTTCTCCCTATCGAGCTAGCAGGTGTGGTGTCACAGAGGAAGGAAGTCTGTACCTCTGTTCTTGGCTGGGACATGTGGAATGTCTGAGATTTATTAGACACCCATCACCTGAGTAGTTTGTGTACTCCAAGGGAGATGCTGAATAAGAATCTCAGAGTTTAAGGCTAATAAAATAGTGCCCAGGTCAAGCAAAGGGCTGTGTTTAACATTGTGAGAAATTTCTCCTTGTGAATTTCAGGGTAAAATGGGAGATTGGACATTTGATTCCTCCTTCTCCTCTTCCTCAAAGAACAAAGTGCACTGTGCACTTCCTTTAGTGTTTTTTTTGGGGGGGGCGGGGGTGGTGGTGGTGGGGGGATGGGGAGTGGCCAATATTTTTTCTGTTCATGTATCTAAAAATGTCTTTACCAAGTGGCTGTCTTTGTATTTAATGATTGGGAGTATCTAATTGTTTTGTCTATAAGGTCATAAATTTATTCCAAATTGTATTACATTTTTATTCTTAGGCTCTTTCAAAATGTTTAGCAAAGTGTTGAAGGTCTGGCAATGGGGCTATTTCCCATTTAGTTTTTCTTGGGTGTTAAATCTTCTATTTCAGGCATAAGATTAGTCACAGAAAGTTAGCAGAGAGTTTGCTCTATTTGCATCAGGAGTTACTTCTGATTGCTCTCTAAAGGTATTAAAGAGCCTGTCTCTGAATTCCCCAATGGATGGAGCCTTTCTGTGGATTTAGGACTGAATCCTAGTCTAATCTATGCTCACAGGAATGATTTTGGGGGATAGTTTCCAAAAGACGTTGTTGAATATATATAGCTTTTCTAAATCTCTCTGATTTCATATACAATTTGGGGTCTCTGAATCCTACCTTTCCATCCAATTCTTTGCATCTGAACATATGCACTATTTGATATATATTTGGGAGTGCTGGATTATATGTTCCTAAAATTATTCCTAATTCCTCTGCAAATTTTATCTTTCTAAGTTTTGGAAAAATTTTAACACTGGCTTTCAGCTCAGAATGAGACTGGATCTTAAAACCTAAATGGTTTTTTCTCTTCCTATGGGGATTCAACTTTATGAGATAATCGCTCTTTGGGGGTTTCTGGATAGCTAGGAGGAGAAAAGAAAAGTCAGAAGTAAATGGAAAACCACAGGCTGGGGAAGAGGAATAATAATATAAAGGTAATTAGATTTGTGCTGAAATTTGGCGGAATCTAAAAGAGAGACCATTTTTAGTTTTTCATTCCCCTCTCCCTTTTTTTTTTTTTTTTTGCCTTGGCCAAAACACTTTTTAAGGAAACAATTTTAGAATCTGAATACCTTTAGATACTTCCTCAAAAACAATTTAAAAATGCAGACCATTGAATATTTGGAATTTTGTTCCTTTATGTTCTAAAGAACATCTCAAACACTTATACACATCAAAATTTCCTCAGAATGGCTATTATAATTCTAAATTATCGTTGGTGAAATGATGCTGTTTAGAAAGGTAAGTATAGGAATTTGGGATGTGATATAAATACATGTATGAAGCAGGAGGCTACGTCAGAGGGAGCGTGGTTTTAGGTTTAGACTGAGCAAATCCAGGAGAGTCTAGGACTAGTCAGTTGAAAGTACTGCTTGTGTACTTGTGCCTCAGCATGCACCCCCCCA
>NW_017731944.1:187372-242065 GCF_001890085.2 Hipposideros armiger
GTTTTGTTCTTCAGTCTAGTTGTGGAGGACGTTGCTTCACTGGCCCAAGTTGGCACCATCATTGTGCTCTTCCCTGGTGAGGCAGACCAGTCGCCAGCTTCTGGACGGCTGCTCACAGCAGCTGCTGGCTGCTCACGCTGGCTACTGGCCACACACAGTAGCCCATGGCAACCTACTGCCACAAGGGCTGCAGCCTATGCTGTCGCCGGTGACTCATGGCAGCCCAGCTCCAGGTTGAGCTGTTTGTTGTTCAGCATGTTAGCTGTGGAGGGCAGTGTCACTGGCCCTCACATGTGGGATCCGAACCGGGGCCCTCTGGCGTCCCAAGCCAGTTCTTAACCATTGCGCCACTCAGTCAGCCTTGTTCAGGTTTGTTTTAAGGCAAGTCTTTTAATACAGAGCCTTGATTAAGAGTAGGGAAGCATCATAATATAGAAGATTAAGATTGGTAAATACAGCAAGGTGAGGTTTTTGAAGCAAGGTTTTCTAAAAGTCCTTGAGAACAAATAATCATTTGATACTATCTACTGAAAAGTCAAACAGTTTGATGTTAATTAAAGTGAGTTTTTCTGTAAGTTCCTAAGACAATAAAATTACTTGCAACTTTTATCTTTCTGAGCAAGAGGTTTCTGGAATAATAGAGTCATGTTGTTGAAGATGGTGGAATAGTAAAGTCATATTAATGTACACAGTAAGCTATGTGGGTGTGAATGGTTTTGGTTCTCATGTACAATATTTGAGCCTTCAAGTTGTATAAGAATTAAGGATACATTTCTATGGAATTATAACAAAAGTTATCATACACACAAAAAATGAAGTTCATAGGAAATGTTCACGTGAAATCACTGTTCATTATCAACTTTTACAAAACAAAAAATTTTTTTTTCTGACTCCACATCCTAATGGTATGTATGTGTCTTTTCTTTATGAAATATTTAAATAGTTTTTAATACCATTTCACTGTTATCAAGTGATAAGAATTTAAATATATTGCATTTGTCTACTTTGGGAACTAAATACATTAACCATTTACAAGACAACAGTGTAAGTGGATGACTTAGAGTATTTAACATATCTGAAATAAAGATTTTGTATGTTCATTTATTATAATTTCAGTCATTAAGTACAATTTGTATTATTTCTTTTTTTAGAAGGGTCCTTTATGGGATCAGAAATCTGCAAGGGTTTAGAAATGAATGAGTTTAGAAAAGAAAAAAAAAACACTGTTTTTTTCAATTTGACTAGACAAACAAAGCTTACATCATAGTCTTGGAAACCATCACTAGCCTTCCCAATTCAATCCCCCCTTTATCCTATTGTGAATATTTCCAATGAGGAATAAGAACAGTATAAAGTTTCTCTTTGTGGCATATTTTATTATTCTTAAAATATTCTTAATGGTGAGCTAAAATCTATTCCCTTTGTTCCCTCCTTCCTTTATTCTTCTTTCTGAAAACATACAGAATAAATCCCCCTTCTATTCAGTTTAGCATATTGAAGACACTACCACAATTATTGGGTTTTGCTTTTGTTTTTAATTGTATTTTTTCCCAAGATAGGCAGCCTGAGCTTACTGAACTATTCCTCTATTTCAGAGATATTCAGTGTGTGGACTAGGACTAGTCCATGACAGTTTCTTACCTTCTGGGAAATCTACAGCAAGATAAGGATCTGTGCCAGAATATAAATCAACATACTGCTTCCTTCATTGAAAAAGTGCTAGCTGAATTAAACAGTCTGTCCAGTGATATAGCTGCTTTACACTGCGGCACCGTGTAAACAGTTGAACCAACTAGTTTGATAGCACTTGCTCCATATAACATGATTTCTAGATTCTCTAATCATTCTTCTATATACCAGCCTCTGGAATATAAGCAACGTTTCCAGATATTCTGCTAAAAATATCATGGAAAATATTGTTAGCTGATGCTGTTGTATTTATAAATAAAAATTGATAAGAGTTATAGAAAATGGAAGGTGACATAAGATCTCTGTAGAGCTGTCTTTCAAACTGTAATGGAGAAATAGTGAGTAGAGTTTATATCTTACACCCTTTCCAAGACATACTCGGTATACGGATGTAATTAATCAAAGAAACCAAGAAAAAAATAAGAAGAACGCTCAAGATAGCATTTCATATTTGGGGTATGTGTATGGCACTTTACAGTTTACCACAGCCCCGAGGAATTATCATCATCCTTAGTTTTTAACCTTCCTCCATCTCCCCTTTTCTCTGCCTCCAATTTCCAAGTTATTTTCACTCCACTCCACTCCACAAAACCTCAACAGGAGCCCGTTTCATCTCCATAATCTCCCCATGCTATGTATAGTAAATGAAAGACAAAAAATGCTGCTCAAGCAGGTATCCAGTTAGAGCAATCTGGTAAGCAAAGGTGAAAGGGTGAATCCTGGTAGGATTTTATCTACAGAAGCCCACGTGTGCTACCTTTGTCCTCTTGATCAGAAACCATCAAGTGCAGTTGGTCTCTTCCTTAGGAACGGTATGCTGTTTATTTTTAAAAGCCACGGCAACAAAAATATTAGAGGTATAAACCTTTGCTATACTGGTATTCAAGGACAAAGATGAAGTGTTTTCTGGAGTGTTTCACAACTCTGTTTTGCTTTCAGGTATTCCAAAGCTGATCACATCTGATATGATTAAAGAAGGTGCTGCTGTGATTGATGTGGGCATCAACTATGTCCACGACCCAGTGACAGGAAAGACTAAATTAGTTGGAGATGTGGACTTTGAAGGTAATAAACTATGTATCTTTTGATAAGTGAAGAAAAAGAAAGATTCTATTTTGTATGTTTTGATGGTAGATAAACTTTCTATTTGATGGGGGCATTATTAAGTTATTAATCATTATATGCCTTTCCTCTGAGGAAAAAGAGTTTAGTCACACTTACATACTTCCTTCCTGCCTCCTCTCTCCTTCTTTTCCTTTTTCCTTCCTCCCCTTTCTCTTCCTTCCTTCCTCTCCCCCTTCTCTCCCTTCTTGGGAGGAAAATATAATTGCACCATTAATATTTAACTTTAAGATTAAACTCCTTGCAGTGCAGTGTTTTGTGAAAGAATTCAGCTGGCCTTTCATAGCAGGCATCATTTTGATTTCTGGAGTGTATCTCTGTACCTCACCATCTGTGCTCTGTCCTCAGCAAGCCCCTCTGAGAGCCAAGGCACCTTTGGGTGTGTTTGCTGACCCTAACTGTATTTCAGATCTAGACAACTCTGGGTAATTTGGCATTCTTCACGTGTGTTTTAAACAAACTGAGGAAGAGGAACTAGGCTAACATTTCTATGGCCAATGAAGGAGCTAAGGCAGCCAATAGGTAGTAATTAAAAAAAAAAAAATCTAACCCAATGCTTCATCTCTACAGATGAGGAAAATGAACCCCGACACAGATATGTTTTTAGATGTCTGACCCCTAATCCAATATCTTTGTCAGCTACTTACCTGCACTCAGGTTTTCAGTATAGTCTAGGAACCGTAGATGTCTAATAAAACAAGAATATAGTAGAGGGAGATCTTTTCATATTAGAAATATTTTATGTATCAGATTGATCATTCTGTCCAGAAAAAGCAGGGCCATGCCAGGACTTCATTAATTAAAGGTATGTTTTACAGACAAACCAAAAGGAATTGGTGAGGAAATTTTAAAAATAATTCAAATTTTACATTTCTGCTTGGGATCTGGTCCTCAGCTCATGGGTTACCAAATCCCAGCAGAGTATTGAATAAAGCTGAACATGTAGGCACTCAGAAGTGTCCTCGGATATTGGCCCCGTGTATATGAGATTCCAGGGCCCATCAGGGACCAGACCCAGCAAGCAACCTGAACCTCACGCTAGAAAAGAAACAAAGGGAAAACCTGAGGGCACATATATGCAGCAGTACACCCTGAGGACAGAATAGTGAATGAGAGCAAAGTACAGATGGACCTTATCAGAGAGCACGCTGCTGCCCTCACAGGCTGTCATGCCCAGGCTCCCTGCCAGGGATAGAGCTTCCAGCCTGGCAGGTGGCTCTCCATGTGGACATGTGTGTCTGCCTGTATGTGTGTGTGTGGTATGTGTGCATGCTGGTCTCTTTAGGAAATGACCTCATTTCTTTATTTCGCATTCACTCACTCATGTCAGAAAGCAATAATTTATTGGAATTTCTCAACTTGAAAGAGTAAGGATATATCGGGGTGCCAAAAAAATTTATACAAGCGGACACTTTGGTCAACATTGCTCAAGCAGTAGTTTGCCGTAATCAGAAGTGTCTGGACGCTGATGGTAACCACTTTGAGCACCTCTTGTAATTGCAGAAGTCAAACATGACTTGTATTCATCTTTTGTTATCAGTATATATTGAGTATTACAATTTTAATACAGTTTTTCTTTCTTAAAATATGTATACATTTTTTTGGCACCCTCTGTATTTCATTTCAAGACTTGACCTTATTTCTTATTTTTTTTGCACTGTCATTGTGCTTCTTGATAACATTTTAGTTACCATGTGTTAATTGCAAAATCACCACACTTATGATACACCCAGATGGCACAGATGGCATGTAATAGCCAGCTCGAGGCAAGAAAAGCAGGAGTGTTTTCAGTTCAGAAACTTGACTGCTTGTGGGGCAAACTTACCCAGCACTTCAACACATCTCATAAGACCCTTCCTTCTCTTATATGTTAGTTCATTGGTCTCAGATCATTTCCATGCATTCTTTTTTAGCTAAGAATGTTTTTTGCTCATGAAGATATTCTGAAAATATCTTAAAATGAGCATTTTGGAGTAAGTGTATATGCTTTTTGACACATAGATATGCACTTTAGGTTGCATACTTGGTAAAATGTATTAAATTAAATTGTACTTGTGCACATATCTAAGTATATAATGAAATGAAAAAGGAAATGACAAAAAGAAACAAAGATATGATAAGAACAGGAAAGAACATTGGGCTGGGAGACTGAAGAGGTGCTTTTAGACCTAGTATTGCAACCTTTCTGGCCACCAATGTGGTTGTCAGCTAAATGGTATCAAGGACAGCAATGGCTCCTTTTATTTCTAATGCGTAGTGCATCTTGCACAGTCATCTAAGTGCTACCAAATGATTGTCTAAACACAGAACCTTTAGAAGGTCAGATTTTCCTGATGCTATCCAAAAATGTGCCCATACGATTGATAATATCACTCGTGGTACCCTGCTGGATCATGGAGCCGGAGCCCTAAGGAAGATAAAGGCCTGTACTTGATAAAGAAGGCCTTGCCAGCTAGGCCATGACTCAGCCACCCAGAGGAGCAGGCAAGTGATGGGATTTGACATGTAGTTCTTCAGGTTGTTCATCAGGACTTAACCTGAGGTGAGGGATGATCCCTTAACCTGCCAGGGAGGAACTTTAACTTGGGTTATGCCACAAAGCTCATAGGTAGCATGTGGCTGAATTGCCATAGGGAAAGTGTGGCTGCTTTGTGAGTATCGGTGAAAGTTTCACTTTAACTATAGCCAAGATCAACAAAATGGATGTAGATAAAATCAAATGATGCACTAAATAGTCCTTGCAGAAATCTTTGGCTCACTAATAAAGGAAAGAAGACGACCTATTTCAAGTAGCTTCCTTTGATGGGAATGATTTCTTAAATAATAATGTCGTCAATGACCCCATTTGGGGAATATTGGAAATATGTAAGTAATTACAAATTCAATGCTCTGTAAAACCTGGAGTCTAAGAAAATACAGATGCCTATTTGTAACCTTCTTCATTAGGAGATGTTTTGGCCTCAGTTTTGAATGAAGCTCCTCTCTAAGGAGAGTGACATTTTATATCAGGTATAGCATGAGGGTTGCATCACCACTTACGATGGTTCTTGACAAAAGGAGACATAAAAACTCCCTAAATATTTCTTTTTGACTTTAATGTCAGGTTTAGATATAGTTTCCTCCAGAGCCCACCTTCTTTCATCTACTAGGGCTTTCTGCCCTCATTTTTCCTCTGCTCCATTCTCTTCTCCCTTCTTTCTTCTTTCTCCTCCTCCTGAGCCCGGAATAGAGTAGAATAGCCCTTCCTGGGCTCAGTTAGTATATGGTGGTCAGGACTAGAGGCGGCAGAGAGAGAAACAATTGTTGTTCCTCTCTCCACCACTGCTCCAACAATTCCCTGCCACCTCAGTCACAAAACTGCCAATTTTCTTAGAGAGGTGGCAGGTAAATCTAGTAGAAAATTATCTCGAGAGTAAGGAAGGTGTGAGAGGCTTTTCTCCATGAGGACACACTGTTCTCAAGTTATTTAGAATTATTCTTCATTTAGTAATAATAGTGTCTAGTGTTTGAGAAGTACTTACAATGTGCCTAGGTACCCTTCTAATTCTTTTACATAAATTATTCATTTAATTCTTATGATAACTGCCTAAGATAGATGTTGTTATTATCCCCATGTTACAGGGGCACACAGAGGCTGGAACTCTTGCTTGAGATGACGCAGTGATGGGCACTGTGGGTTCATACACAGCATTTATAATTTCTACCCTTTATTATCTCTACTGTCCTGCACTTCACTTAGTTAATACTTTCCTTTTGGAAATATGAAGTTCCTCCTTTTATTTCCCCTCCCCCAGAACATGTATAATAACAAGTTTTAAAAGTGCCTGGACGATGGTGTGGGTGTACAACAGTCCTCACTTTGCCTGGCTCTGCTATGCAGAGATTTCAGTTGCCATGGTAACACCACTCTCCCAAGAGGCTGGCTTGAATTTCAGTTCACATGGCACATTAACTGTAACTACATGAAGTGCAATCTTCTCTGCTGGCATCTCAGTCCACAGATTATTATGTAAATACCAAATGTGCATAGTGATCTCTGACCAATCATGCCATTTCTTTCAAAGTCTTGTTGGTGATTCGTCATGACCCATTCAGTTCAGACAACAAAGTGTATAGTTCTGTGGACTCCTATAGTTCTGTGGACTCCTTGTGGAACTTCATGATTAAACCTCATGACATTTTAGAAAAATTGATCGTGGAAAGAGGGAATTGCCAGCAAGAAAATGAACAGTGATGATATTGAAAGTAAAATTTGAAATAGCTAATGTGGGATATTGACAAATGGCACCATTTTCTATTTGAAAGACTCTAGATATACAGCGAGAGGAACTTAGTGAAAGCAAATTTATCGACATGTACAGAATGTCCCAGGACAGATCAGAGGTGAGGCTGGGATGCCAGACACATGAGGTAGCAGGCAGGCCAGCCATGGCTGCATTGGGCTGTGTCAGTTGATAGGTGGGCTGGGGACCACAGGGTGGGAGTCTGCTTTGGATCCAGGGCCGGTGGACTTGGGAGATCAGGCTATTACTGCTGCCATGAAGCTCCGCTGGGGACCGAGGGCCAGGACATACTTTAAGGCAGCCCAAGCAAGCAGGCCTGGGTCATACTTTCTGGAACTGGGGATGAGAAAGCCTCAGCTGCTATTCCTGGGCCCAGGGCTGCACAGAGCCCACAAGACCTCATGGGTCTCCTGGTTCATGTACTCAAGTTTTTGTTTGAGCCGGGTGGGGCATACAAGTTACCTGCTGTTAGAACACAAGCTGTGGATACATACCCAGAAATGTGATTACTGGATCACATGGTAGTTGTTTTTTCAATTTTTTGTGGAAACTCCAAACAGTTTTTCAGAGTGGCTCCACCAACTTGAAATACCTCCAAAAATGCACAAGGGTTCCCTTTTCTCCACATCCTCTCCGACACTTGTTCTTTCTTGTCTTTTTGATAATAGCTATTCTAACAGGTGTGAGATGATATCTTATTGTGGTTTTTATTTGCATTTCTCTAATGATTAGTGATGTTGAGCATCTTTTCATGTACCTATTGGCCATTTGGATGTCTTCTTTGGAAAAATGTCTATTTGGTTCCTTGGCTAATTCTTTAATTGGGTTGTTTGGTGTTTTTGTTTGTTTGTTTGTTTGTTGTTGTTGACTTGCATGGGTTCTTTATGTATTTTGGATATTAACTCCTTATCCGATATATGGTTTGCAAATATTTTCTCCCATTCCATAGACTGCCTTTTAATTTTGTTGTTTCTTTTGCTGTGCAGAGGCTCTTTAGTTTGATGTAGTCCTGTTGGTTGATTTTTGCTTTTGTTTCTTATGTGTTTGGTATCATCTCCCAAAAATCATTGCAATACCAATGTTGAGGAACTTCTTCCCTATGTTTTCTTCTAGGAGTTTCATGGTATCAGGTCTGATATTCAAGTCTTGAATCCATTTCAAGTTAATTTTTGTGAGTGGTATGAGATAGGGTCCAATTTTATTTTTCTAGATGTGGTTATTCAATTTTGCAAACACCATTTGTTAAAAACTTCCATTGAATATTCTTGGCTCTGTTGTCAATTATATTAGTTGACCTTTTATGCAGGGGTCTGGGCTCTCTATTCTAGTCCACTGGTCTATATATCTATTTTTATGCCAGTAATATACTGTTTTAAACTGTAGCTTTAGTGTAGTTTGAAATCAGGAAGTGTGATGCCTCCAGCTATGTTCTTTGTTCTCATGATTGTTTTGGCTACTCAGGGTCTTTTGTGGTTCCATGCAAATTTTAGGATTGTTTTTTCTATTACTATGAAAAATGCCATTAGAATTTTGATAGGGATTGTACTGAATCTATAGACGGCTTTGAGTAGTATGGACATTTTAACAATATTAATTCTTTCAATCCATGAACAGGAAGTCCTGCCATTTGTGACAACATGGATGGACCCTGAGGACATTATGCAAAGTAAGATAAGCCAGAGAAAAACAAACTCTGCATGATCTTACTGATATGTGGAGTATAAAAAAGCTGAACTCATAGAAACAGAGAGTAGAATGGTGATTACCACAGGCTGAGGGATAGGGGATTAGGAAGATATTTAAGGGCACAAACTTGCTTTCATTAGATAAATAAGCCGTGGAGATCTAATGCACAGCACAGTGATTATACTCAACAGCATTGTATTATAAACTTCAAAATTGCTAAAAGACTACATACATCTCAATTGTTCTCACCACAAAAAAGAAATGCTAATTATGTGACATGATATAGGTGTTAACTAAGTGTATCCAATCAACGTATTGTACACTTTAAACTTACACAATGTTATATGTCAATTATATCTCAGTTAAAAACAAGAACACACAGCTCTTAGGTTCAGGCTGGGACCCAGTGGGGGCAGGGATGGGGGACAGGGACTCTCTCCTGGTTCTATTCTTCTCAATGCTCTGCTTGCCCTTTGGGTCCTCCTGTGGGGTCCTGTGTGCTACCACTGCAGGGCACCTTCCCATGGATAGGCTGGGAGGGTCATGGAGCCAAGTGCCCTCCTGGAGCTGGGTTACTTCGTCCTTTAGGGATAGAGGGATGCAGGACCAACACCAGCTCACTGAGCTACTAGCGGGAACTGTTTTGATGATGGAGTCTGTGCTTGAACTTTGGGAGAGATGTGTAGATGAGGAAGGGGTGGTCCTGGAGAGGGAGAGAAAAGGGGCACTTAGCCTAGCCTCCCTGGAAAAGCAAGGGAAAAGAGAAAGCCCAGACCCTGAGCTGGTTCACCTGTGCACTGTGGGCCTACAACCCTCTCTTTTCTTAAACTGCACGAGGAATTGGACACCTCAGCCTTGGAGGGGACACAACAGCTGAGCCCACCTCCTGTTAGCAACTTCTTCTAACTGTGGTTCTCAGCTCAGTGGAGGCCCAGGGGCTTCTCTGCCCACTCACAACACCCCTTTGTGAACAGAGCTGAGGAGGACAATGGGGAGAGGAGGAGCTGCCCATTGCTGCTCAGGAATCCCTGGAGGCCAGAGGGGAGCTGGGAGCTAGGATTCAGGAGAGCATGGGGGGTGGGCGGGGGAGATGCTATGTGTCAGGCATTGTTATAGGCACTTGGGATACAACAGTGACCTAAATAGGCAAAGTCCTTACAAGTAACTTACCTCTGGTTGGTGAAGACAAATAAAAAAACAAATATATACATCGTCACATATTAGTCAGCATTTAGTTACAGAAATAAAACAAGAAAAGGGGGACTACAGAATGATGGAATGAGGTTGCTTAGAAAGGGTGGTAAGGGAATGCTGACTGCTGACCTGAACGACGTGAGAGAGGCGGCTATGTGGATATGTGGGGGACCATCCCAGGCACAAGAAGCAACAAGTGAGAAGACCTAGAGGGGCAGCGTGCCTGGTGGTTTTGATGAGCTGCATGAAGGCCCTCGTAATGGGGACAGAGTAAAGAAGGGGAAGAATGGTGAAAAATAAAGAAGTAGCAACAGGGGTGCCATATCATGTAGGGCCTATAGACCATGGAAAGGAATTTGGATTTTGCTCTAGTATAATAGAAAGTCATTGAAGGATTTGGGGAAGAGAAATGGCAGCTGACTTGAATCAGCATCATCCTAGCTACTGAATGACAACGGTCTCTTAGAAGAAGTAAGGGTACAAATAGGGTACCCATGCGCAGGCTATTGTAATTATCCAAGTAAGAAATTAGCCATGATGGGCGTGGCCCAGGGTGGTAATGGGTGAAGGTGTTAAGAGGTGGTGAGATGGTAGACCTAATTTAAAAGGAGAATTAGAATGGTGGGCAAATGATTAGATATAAAAGAAAGAGAAGAATCAATTATGACTCTTAAGACTTTTCAGATAAGCAAGAGTGAAGGTACCAGTTCTGGAATCCTTTTGAGATGGGTCTGAAAGGATCAGTGAATTTCACCTAAGCATGTGTCCATTAGGTAAAGAGCAGGCAGAGGAAGAAGGGGCTCAGGTGGGGGGAACAGCAGGTCAAAGGCAAGGAGGAAAAATGACAAAAACCCTTTTGAAATCAATAGTAGGCCCAACATCGTTTGTTGAATGAGGGCAGAAGGATATTGTAAACAATTGTGAGTTGTGCCCAAATAGCTGGAGGCTTAAAAGAACCTCCACTGGACAGGAAATCTCTCCTACAGTAAGAGGGACCCTATAATTTGGGACTCCATTTGGTAAGAATTATTCCTCAAAATTACATCCCAATAGTTGAAACATGAGGACAGAGAGTGTCTAAAATCACACAGAAGTGCAGTACAATTTTTCTAAGAAAGTGCTAGAAATAGAACTAAAACTCCTGGAGTGATTTTAAGGCATCTTTTCATCTATATTTTCTATTATTTTACTAGAGTTGCTTCTAGATGATTGTATATGCATAGCACCCTACGTTTGAAACCTAAGCGTTAACCTTTCACTTCATGCCCTTGTTCTATTATGTCCAACTTTTCATAAAAGATTATGGAGTCAGGATGACTGGGGTTTAAATCCTAGCTCTATTGCTTAAAACAATTATGATCTTAGGCAAATCACTTCACCTCTCTGAGACTTGATTTTATCATCTGAACCCTGAGATAATAATACCTATCTTATAAAGTTGTTACGAAGATTAGATGAAATAATCATCTCACATGAGCTAATGTATGTGATTTGCTGAGCAAAATGCCCAGCAGAAAACAGTAGAAGTGTGCATTTGTGTTTCTTTCCATTCCCACTACAGTGCTAACCTGGAAATATATAACTTCAGATTTGAATTACCACACTGTTTCTCATTACTGGCCATGACAGCTGACACCATCCAAGGTGAGACAGGAGGTGCCATTGGTGGGTCATAGACAGAGTTTGTGGAACGCAATTTCAAACTTTCATCAGGTGATTGATTTGCTGTTTGGTTCCACTGAATGCCTTCTGAGTAGTATGAGCAGTATTTTTAGGTATTCATATCTATGAAACAGGTAGCTAGACATATATGGATTTAATATAAGGAAAAAAGTAACAAGCAAAAAAAAAGCTTAGCCACCCTACACATACAGATAGCGTAGGAAGTAGAAAGTCGGGGAAGTCATTGTAAGTACAGATCACCACCCTAGTGAAGCCAGCACGGTTAGTACAGAAATGTGGATCAGAGTCCATACGCTCATATCCCATTAGGTCACTAATCCTGCCTGTCCCATTACTGCCCCACAAGATGCTGTGATGATGAATGTCTTATTATATGGAGGAAACTTGTAGAAACCTTGGGAATCACGCAACCAGATAAATGCCAGAGAAAACATAGTAAATTGCCTCTAGGGCACTTGATTCCTTGTTGCCTTACAAGAATTCAGTGGTGAGCTGTTCACTCGTCAAGGCACCTTTTACTCTCTGGCTCATCATGCTTTTTAAGTGTCATTTTTTTATATCAACCATATGAGAAAGTGGAGTGTTTTCCATATTACCTCCTGAGTCATACTGTATCTCTAGCCCTCTGCCAGTCAGGTTTTTCTGGTTGTTATTCACGTACTTCATTCTCCTGAATGAAGCTTGTTTCTCCTTCATTATAGTGGATATATTTGAGAGGTCATGCCTAAATGGCCTGCATTTAGAAGCATGGGAAAATTCTCCAAGCATTTAATTTAGACAATTACACACGTATACTAGGAGGCTGAAATCGACATGAGAGGAACAAAAAAATTTTTCTTCTGTTGTCTTGCCACAGATAAGGAATCGCCCCTTTTCTTTTTGAGGGGAAAGAAATTGGTTTTAAAAGTGAGTTGTAACATTGTTGGGAATCTGACATGGGCCACAGAGTCCTTCCTTCAAAGTGACAGAGAATTGGACAATATACAAAGGGAAATAAACAATCCTAAAGGAGCTTGAGACACCAGTTCTTCTCCCTCCACACACAAACACAAAAAAGTAGATTTATAAAGCACAAATATATTCTTCGATTTTGCTGGAATATACAAGTTTCAAACCATACTTGCAAAATTAATTCTGTTTAGGTACATCTGGAAATTATTTGGGATCTCTGGGGTAGTATATAGTGGACTAAAGCAGAAATGCACTATCTGCCTGAGAATCAGAGAGTCTTCCTAGCAAAGTATCATAGATGAGAGTTTAGATTGTTAAGCCCAAGCCCTGGGAACTTGGGAACAAAAAGTTTTCAAAGGAAATAAGGACAGAATACACAAGCCAGCGACACCCAGTCATGAAGCATGGGTTGCCAGTGCCAAAAGGTTAATGATCACATACTTCTTTCTTTATTCTTGCCTAAATTGTTAAAGGGCACTTTAATGTCCCTTATGTTGCTATTAGTATCATTCATGAGTAATCTTTCCACACCTTGCACCATGTGTCACTCCTGGAGTTTTGGGAGGCACACACATAAACTGAACATTTAGTTTCTTTCATCATCCCTGTCATCACCTCAAATTTTAAACATGAAATAACTTCTGCTCCAAAGCTATTGTTCTTATCTTGACATTGAAAAATGGTTGTCTTCAAGTAAGAATTATGAAATGATGTCAAGCCAAGCCTGTCTTAATTCTTTGCTTTAGAAATCTGAAGCCAGTAACATGAAAAAGAAAAGTAGCCATCCACATAGTGGAGAAAAGGGAACACAACAGATTAGATATGTATTCCAAGTTGAAAGAGAATTTATTGGATTACAATTTAATAACATTCAAGAAGCTGAAATTTTATGAAAATACAACATGAATGTCTCCATTTTAATTTCTTCCGAAAATTATTTAATAGTACTAATTTTTCTCTTCTTTCTCCTTTTGCAAAACTGGCTATTATTAAATATACATATAACCAAGTTCATTCACAGAAAGACTTCCTTAAAAGCTGATTAACCTTGAACACAGTAACTAAGCTGCCAACTTCCACCTTGTTTCCTGGCCCCTCACCTCGGGGCCATGGAACCCATGACCACCTCCCAGCTTCACCTCTTTCTACTCTCTATTTTCACCACATTCTTTGGTTAAAATGAACTTCTGCAGCTCCTCCATTGCTTAAGATCCATTGTCAGGTCCCACCTCCTTTGCTTTTACTATTCCTAGTGTCTATACTGCATTCTCGCCTCCTTGCTTACCCTCTTGGGCATCTATACAATTTTGAAGCTTTTCTATCACTTTACAAATATTTTTCTGAGCCCTGTATCTGAGTCTTCTTCCTTTTTGAGGCGCTCACACAAGTACCAGAACTTATTCCAATCTTAGTACATCTCACTTTATGTTGTTAGTTCCCTCTACCCTTGATGACAGTCAATTCATTAGAGAAATGTGCACAGAACAGGCAGTTTCCCCATTTGATCTTATCCTGCCTCAGAATCTATATATATATTTGTATTTCCCCCCAAATTTTAGAAATACTTTCACTGTTATCTTTAGGTTAATATCCAAAATATGTGACATTGTCTGCTAGCTCTACACGAGCTGGGCTCTTCCTGCCGTGCCCTGCGCTCTTCCTGTCACTCCGGTGTCAGTCACACCAGCTTTCTTGCGCTGTTTCCAAGAGTGCATGCTACTTTTCCCCCACAGAAAGCGCCTTTTCACCTGTATCACAAACGTTGCTCCCCCTGCCAAGAACCCTGTTTACTCCCCACCTCTCCATTTCACCTGGCAAAGTTTGATTCATCCTTCAGGGCTCTGAACTTGATGTGGAGATGCCACATATGCACACAGTGCCCAGGCTCAGGTGGGTCTTGCCAGCATTCACAGTGCAGTGAGCATTTCGTTTGTAGCACATTTCCTAGTCTGAACTCAACTATTATTTATGTAATTGTATCTGTAATGTATATCTCCCAACCAGACTATGAGTTCCCAGGAACAGTGACTAGGACTGTTCATAACATTTGCTCACAACATTTGTTGTGAATCTATCTGGGCCTGTTTGTAGCATGTGTGGGAACAGGGAATAATTGAGTTAGGAAAATAGGCAAGGGTTAGGAAATATTGCAAGACAAGGATGTAGGGTCAGATTATAAAAGATCTTCACTTCTATGACAATGAATTTATATTGTATCCTAGAAACAGTGAAGGCTCATCAAATATTTATAAGCTGAAGTGATCTAAAGTGTTTTCAGGGCGGTATCTGGCCGCAGGCTATATGGCTGATATGGTAGAGACTGGAAACCAAGGACTATTGTAGTAGATTATGAAGAATGACTGCACATACCTTCTGTCCCCATACGCACATCCCCCTGGTAGTGTGACTTGGCTATTGTCTCTGTCCCGAGCATTTAAAATTGAGTTTGACTATGTGAAATGGATAGAATTTACTTTGCAGGGTCTAATGTTTACAGACAGGTCATTCAAATAAGTTGTCATGATAATCACTGTCTTTCCTCAAAATAGTCTTATTTTCATGAACCTTATTTGAACCTGATCAAGCCATTTCCATCTAAACCTCATTCCTTAGAGCAAGATCCATGCAGATAGCAACAGGATTTGAGGATTGCTTAATTATTTGCCTCCATTGTCGATTTCAGTAACTCTAAAATCATGTTGGTTTTATGAAATTTAATCTAACCCTGGTTTGCAATACTTGTTCATGAGCCTCTTGTGAAAGTGCTGATATGAATCAAGATTTAATACCTGATTCTCATACATACAGGACTGTGGGTATTTTCCTTAAAACACGCACATACTCCCTCACACCTAAATACGCAGTAAGTAAGCCTCTGAAGGAAATTACTGCCTTAAAATGCTTCTGGATCTCTTTTCAATGGAGCATATAGAACACTTTTTCCCCCACACATTATAGGATTAATCTTTAAAAGCATCATCTTCTACAAGCAGGTGCAAACCCTTGTCCGCCCTCAGGGAAAGACCAGCCAATGAGAATTTATCCTGGTGATGTAATGCTTGTTAACTTATTCTCTTGCAGACATAATTGGGGAGGATGCTTTTTAGAGTACCAAACATGTATTGAATTTAACTCTTTCTCACATGACTAATTTTAGCTCATAAGCCACCTCTGGTACTTCATCAACACATAGCGTAGGACAGCTCTGAAATAGTTATGCCAACTCACTAGACTAGAGAACTTCTAAGCACTGACATCTGTACCCACCAGCATTTGCCAATGATAATCCCCTACTTTTCTAGAGAAATCACTTACTTCCATATCTTGGTCCTTATGTACATAAAGAATAAACTAACTCTAGCCGGCAGCAGACAAATTTATATTTCTTTCTCAGACATAGATTCTCATGAAATTAAATCAAAAGGAGTAGAGACCTTATATGTTTGTTTCATTAAATTCATCACAGCCTGCCTTTTGTGATTGTATAAACTTCATTTTCACATTTTAAAGATAAAACATATTTGAAACGAGTATTTGAATAGCCATGTATGTATGTTCCCAGTGATATCATAAACCTCTGCCTAGTGTGTCATCTACAGGGCCCTGCTGATGCTACTAAATGCTTATGAATATTCAGAGTAGCCCTGGCTCAGGTCAGGTGAAGACTCATTAGCCATCACATAGTCTAATTCTAGGAAGTGGTAGGTAGGACAGGATAAATGTGTGTTAGTTTCCTCATATTTCCACATAAAGTGTGCAAAAATGCAAACGCCAAGCTACAAATTTCAGGCAGGTATTGTTTCATGCAATAGCGCATTTCCATTCCCTCTTCCTCTACTCCAAAGCTCACTTTTTGAGCAAGCAATTGCAACAGTAAGCATGTTGTGAAAAACATAATTTGGTAAAGGAGGGTCATGATACCTCAGCAGACTAGTGGTTTATCTGATCTGACACCCAGGAAGAAAGCAACTCAGGCCAAGCCAGCTGTGTAATTTGAAGTGCTGGATATAATCCAAAGATGATGTGCTATGAGCACTCATAGTAAAAATGTAGGAAAATTGCTGTATTAGAACATTTTCCTCTTTCTTTTTTCAGTAACCCTTTGAGAAAGCAGTTCATTTTTGGCACATGGTTTTTCTTGGGACTTTTCTACTTGTTCAGGTCATGGTAATACAGCATTGGGATGGGTAGGATTATCCAATCATAGAATGTGAATAATGTTTCTACCATATAGGAGAGCGATAAGTCAGTGACTTCAGTGAACCACATTTTCCTCATCTATTAAAATGAAATAATAATTAAATATTTATTATTTAAATAATGTGTATAAAATTCTTGGCAAGTACTAGGGACTCAGTTGATAGTAGCTGTTTTTACTATTTTTTCAATACACTCATAATTCCAAGCCACTTCATTTTTTCAAAGTTGAAAACTAAATTATATAAAAATGATTCTACACCACAATAAATTGCCTGATATAATTTTTTTTTCTTTTTGCTAATATCACTATGGCTCAAAGACTCAACTATCTGATTGCATGGTTGGCCTTTTGGTCATGACCAGTTCCCACTCTGAATCATCTCCTTCGCATAAACTCAGATGTAGTCCAAGGGCGCACCGTGAATAACAAAGATGCCCCTATCATTGGGGAAATTCCAGGAATTTAGAGTCTCCCCTCAAGGAACTAGGAATAAATGCTAGTCAGATTTTTTATTATACAATAGTTGGATATTGCAATCACCTAGAAGCTTTTTAAAAAAATGTTCATGCCTGGATCCCACTGAGAATTCTCATTTAATGGTCTGGGGTGCAACCTGAATATAAGGATTTTAAAATTCTCCTCCAGATGATGCTAATATACTCTACAGGCTATGCTGCTGCCCCCACATTTTCCCCTTAGTTTGAACTTCTAGGTTGTGTGTGTTCCTCCAAATTAGACTGGGATTGCTGGCCTACTTATGGGAGCTCCAAGCATTGTACTTGGCTGGGGCCAGACATCTTATGATTGAGGTCAGGTCTAGGGTGTCTGTGTCTCACAGCTTCAAGTGGCCCATGCATAGCATAGTCTATGTGAATGGCACTACTAGATTTATGCAACATACATACTACACTCTACAGGGTGGCCATGCCTTTTACTTTTTAATTAAAATGTATTGGGGTGACAATGGTTAGTAAAATTTGATAGGTTTCAAGTGTACAATTCTGTAATACATCACATTGTGTGTTTACCACTCAGAGTCAGTTCTCCTTCTATCACCATATATTTGATCCCTTTTACCCTCATCTTCCACCCCCTCCCCCTTCACCCTCTAGTAACCACTAAACTATTGTCTGTGTCTATGAGTTTTTGTTTGTCTTGTTCATTTGTTGCTTTCAGTTTTATATCCCACATATGAGTTAAGTCATATGGTTCTTGACTTTTTCTGTCTGACTTGTTTCGCTTAGCATAATAATCTCAAAATCCATCCATGTTGGTGCAAATGGCACTATTTCATCTTTTCTAATGGCTGAGTTGTATCCCATTGTGTATATATACCACATCCCAGGAAAGGGATTGCTGGGTCATATGGTAATTCTATTCTTAATGTTTTGAGGCACCTCCACACTGCCTTCTGTAGCTGCTGCACCAATCTGCATTCCCACCAACAGTGTGTGAGGGTTCCTTTTTCTCTACAGCCTCTCCAATACTTGTTATTATTTGTCTTTTTAAAAATCAGTTTTTTATCCATCTTTTGATTGTGAAATAAACCATGTTGTTTTCCATTGAAGGTTCAGTTTGTACTTGATTATTAATTTACTGCATTATTCAGTAATCTTTTATTTGTATCTATTAATATTTCAAAGTTAGTGTTTTGAAAATATATGATTTTATATACCATCAATGTAAATAGAAGTAGTATAGTGCATTTCTTCTGGAGACCTGCTGAAATTTTTAAAGGCATTGCTTCTCCAATCCCATAGAAAATGTCCTGGAAGGCACTGCTCATGCCAATGAGTTGGTTTATTGAAAAGTGAAAAATACAGTTCATCACCCTTAAGAAAAATGAGTAGCTTGAATTTTCCAGGAAATTAGTTTAATCTAAATTGTTTTGATTTTGCTTATATCCAGTCAAAAGTTAACACATTCCTGCAAATTGATTTTAAACTGTAAATTTCAAGGGGTATTTATTTTACTTTATCAAAATGTAATGAACGCCTAACATGTGCATGGAGAAGATTGAGAATGACAACTGCCACCACCACAAAGACTTGGCTCTGCCTTCTAGATACTGGTATCTGGCTAAAGGAATGACAACAGAGTGTAAGTTCCACAATGGAGATGGGTGTTAAGTTCCTGGAAACGTAGAGAATGCAGCTTCTGAATTCAATGTTAGTTGGGTGAGTTTTTGAGAAAAATTTTAGACAGGTGACATTTTTATTGGCTTTTAAAGACTAATGTGGAGTTTCTTTTACTTGGATAAGGTAGAAGAGTATTCCAGGTAGAGGGAATAGCCAGAACAAAGGAAGAAAGGACTGATAATTCATAGCTGTTTATGAACTGGCTATTGACCTAGTCTAGTGTTCTTACGAGTACGTTGGATGGAAGTATGGCAAGGGCACACTTCATGCAGACAGAAGCTTTTTTGGAAAACTAAAATATTATCTTCTTATCTTTGTTACATACCATGAGAGGATTCCTGATACGCACTAGCTGGTGTGTGTGTGTGTGTGTGTGTGTGTGTGTGTGTGTGTGTGTGTGTATGTGTTGATGTCTTTAAGCTTATTTGGACTTTTCTTCAAGTAAAAGAATATTTTTCCTTTGCTTTTCCTATGATTAAAAAAAATTATTGCATGTGCTACCATACTTCAAACAAGGTAAATATAAATTTTATAAACCATATTTCAGGAAAGCAATATAAATTTTACAAAAATACTACTTAAGATCTAGGAAACATCTATTGGTTTTGAGTAATGTAGAAGTACATATGAGCAAACTTGTAGAAGGCAATACATCTAAATAACATATGATTAATATTATCAGATTATGCATTAAAGAAGTATTGTCTATGATAATTTTGTAAAAGAGTTATCTGGGAAAGCTTCTTGTTCTTACTCAACACAGTCAAGAACTCAATCAGCAGATCAATGCATGGAGCCATTCACCTGTAATATTGTGGGTGTGACAACATCCTTAAATAAAACTGGCTGAGAGTTCTCTGCCATTTTTTTTGAGTATATTCACTGAATAAGACATCTTATACATTAGAACAGGACTATGTGTATATGGTCAGTAATTCAAATAAGTTTAATCATTTTTATTAGACTTGCACTGGAGTGTATGATCCACATATACATGATGCTATTCTTATAACAGGAATATTCCAGTTTAATGAATGGTCTCTCCTTTGAGACCAATGTCAAGTATTTTAGAGGTACTTAACTGGAATTACAAATAATTGAGTCAATCATGGATTATAGATTTTCATCATATAAAACTGAGCTGCATGGAGATTCAACCTGAAACTTTGGTCTCTGTGTTCTTTCTATCCACATCAGATATCACACATAGAAGTGTTTGTTTAGGTTGTGTGTGTGTGTGTGTGTGTGTGTGTGTGTGTGTGTGTTACATCCTACTTCATTCTAAAAATGATTTGAGGTTGTTTGACTTATATGTGTAATGCAGAAAAATTTGCTATATTCTGTTCAAATTAGTTAATCAAGGAGGCCATTAAACTGAGGTGGTTCTAATGCCTTGGTAGCCTATGGAAGCAACCCAAAATCTATGCCTGTAAATGCCTCAAAGTTATGAAATCAAAACCTAAGGACAACCAAACAGCCAACTAGGCTTTAAGCTATTACCCAATCAATAATTTCCTGACTTTGCCTCCCACTTTTCTCTATAAAAGTCTCTCCCCATGTTCCTGTCAGTGGAGGTTTAACCACTTTCAGTTTGGTGCTGCCCAATTGCAATAGATAAATGCTCAAACTCTTAAAGTTTTTGATATACCTCAGTTTATCTTTTAACAGTTCAGTATATTTAAAAATATGGAGATCTCAGAAAAATTTAAAAATAAAAAATACTTTGTTTCCTCCATCAGCTGTTAAGAAGAAGGCTAGCTTTATCACTCCAGTTCCAGGAGGCGTGGGACCCATGACAGTGGCAATGCTTCTGAAGAACACCCTTCAAGCAGCTAAAAAAGTCATTTACTAAATCATGTGAAATAATAAAGCAAATGGAAGTCATGCTATTTATTTAACAAAAGGAAAAATACCTTTATATTTTACTACAAAGCTATCTGTTTCTACATTGTATTTATTTTTTCATGGATGGAATCATTGAGGCTAAGATGATTCACATAACTTGATGCATTTCCTGCTGACACATTTTGAGTTTTAGGAAAAAAAAAATTCCAAGGAAAGCTTTGGTAGCAATTGTTTATTTTGTGAATAACATTTGTTTATAAGGTTAAAACAATAAAGGGCTCATAATAAATAATATATTTTTGACACAATTAGGTATCACATGCCATATCTTTTCAACAAATGTTTTGTCAGCCAAATGGCACCCATGTCAAATGTAATTTAGATTTTGCCATAATCATGATCAATTTTTATGTATTTTATGTTCTATATCATATGCTGAAAAAGAGCTAACTTGCTAAAAGAAAGATAAAATATAAAAAATAAAATCTTGATCTCATATATCTCCCAAATGTGTTCTATGAGCCATTATAATAGGCAATGATGTTCTATTCAAGGAAAGAAAAGTATACAAGGAAGACAAAAATAATATAGTGCTACTTTAAAAGTAATGATTATTTCAAATTGTGAGTGATGACTTGCCATAGTAAAAAATGTAATAAGAATGTATTTGGTTTACATGTAATTTATTTGTTCTTCTAGATGAAAAATATGTGGACAATGCCTTCTTTGAGGAATAATGGAAAATCCAAAAGCAAACAAATACAAAAACCAAAACTAAGGTGGTCTTTTCCCACAAATATCAGAAAAATAAGACATAGTGTGGGTGAGGCCTTCATTAAAGAACAGCTGTTATGTTTTTTCACAAATTCAGAAATCTAATGGGAAAACACACCTACAATGTGCCAGTGCTAAACCTTAGGATATGTCTAAAAATTTACTGTTTTCTTGTCCACAGTTCTTTCCTCTTCTTTTATAGCCTTTGATTCTCAAAGTTGATGCCGTATTTCTAATACAATTTAAATTAGGACATACTTTCAGTTTAGGCTATTTTGAGACTGCTGTAGCCACATAATTGTATTGTTTTCATACCTAAATCCCAGTATATCTATGTGTTAATAATGATTCTTACCCAATGCATGTCTCTAATGCTGTGTACACTTGATCATTTATACGAAAATAGACTAGATGTTTATAATTAATAGTATTTCAACTGTATAATAAAAGCAATTTGAATAAGAATACCTGTCTTTTTCTTCCTTAAGATATCTGTTTCTTTGTTCATATAATCTATTTCTTTACAACACGCTGGGAAATGTACAAGTTTTTCAAACATGAAAAATAAATGTTCTATAGCCCATTCTACAATCAGTCTAGATCAATCTTTGTCTGATAACCCTGACAGAAGTTTAAATTTAAAGCTCCCAAGCAAACATTTCAGAAAAGAGCCTTTTTAATTCTTAAGGGCCGCAAATTCACAAAACAAAATTAAAAAAAGGCTCAAAATACATGTACACGGAAAAGGTGAAGTCTGTCTTTTTGAGCCCACCCACCCTCCCCGCAAAGTGCAGGAGGAGTTATGTTTGAGAGGTTTATGCCCCTTTGGCTAGGCTAAAATTCAGGAGTGGGCCTTTCCAGAAACTAATTAAAACACTGTAAAGGAAAAATTATTCTGACATTTGTTAAAAATGGCAAGGAACACAGCATTCAAGACTATTGCAATACAGCAGATTATACTCAACTCTGAATAGAGCAGAGACAGCTGTGGATTTATAGCCAGCGAGCAGAGTGAGGGCATCAGTGGATGAAAAACTATCTAGAGAAACTTGATTAGACATCAAGGGTAGGGGGATTCTTGCTAAAGACAGGCCACCGACTTAGATATGCAGGGTGGACTTGATCAGATATTGGAGCGGGGGGACCAAAACTGATTTAGCAGGGTTCCTTTTTAAAACTGCTGCGCAGGCCAAGTAGAGGGCTAGTAGAGAAGAGGACTCAGAGGAGCCTAAAGTTTGGTCAAGGAGGAAGCCTTTGTCAACACATAAAGAAGATAAGTTTGGTTTGTTGCTACTATGACTTTATTTATGGACATTTGGGGTCCATAAAAGATAGACATATGATGATCTTGTGCAGGAGCTTTGGAGAAGTAAATTTCCTTCTCCTACAAGTATTAATGGGGACCCTACAGAATTAATGGGGATTGAACAATAATGCAAAGATATGGTGGGGAGAATGAGCTTAGCATATACAAAAGGTGCCAATAAAATGTATACACATTTTAAAAATGGAAAAGACTATTAAAATTACACTGATGGTAACCATTTTGAGCACCTCTTGTAATTGCAGAAGTCAAACATGACTTGTATTCATCTTTTGTTATTGGTATATATTATTACAATTTTAATAGTTTTTTCCTTTCTTAAAATGCATATACATTTTTGGCACCCTCTGTATATATCAAAGCAAGGCTATATACTACAATGAAAAGTGTGTGTTAGAGAGTAGTGGAAATGCAGCTGGATAAGTATGTAGAAATAGATTAGAGAAAGCTGAATAAATTAAAAATTTAGAGTGTATTAAGTTTGAGAATTGTAATTAGAGCTTGGAAGGTGTTATCATTGATTAACATGAAGTCGTAAAGGGGAGATGATTTTGGAGAAGTGGTAACACGTTCAGTTTAAGACATGTTGAGTTTGAGATGATGACATAATATGTAAATAAAAGCCCCGATGTAATATCAGTCTAGGAAGAAAATGAGAATTCATGGCTAGTGATGAAAATTTACAGCTCATCAGCATGTATTAACCACTAAATTCCTGACCTTACAATTATACATCCCCTGTGCCTTTCTACATTTGTTCAATAGTAAGTTATCCTTAATTGAGAGTCCCTCACATGCTAAATGCTTTCCTTTCTTTATGATATTGACAGTATCCCTTTGATACATGAGCAAATTTACTGTAAGGGTTTTTAAAAAGCCTCAGCCAAGGCCAAATGGATAGCAACTGTGGAATTAGGTTTCAAAATGAGTCTGTTGAGATGATGTGAGCCAGAACCCACTCTCTTTTTACTACACCATTCTGCCTGCTCTTGGTGCCTCTCTCTCCCCCGCCAAGAATCCTTTATCTGATCACTGTATGTCAAAATTCTACTTGTTATTTAAGATTCATGTCTAATGAAACATGTCCATGAAAACTGCTATGAGAGTTTAAGTCCCACCCCTGAAATCTCATCATTTATATACACATTCATGGCAGTTATCAGTCCCTACCCTGTACTGTAGTTATGTATATATTTTCCTTAGCTCCCTTTAGTTCCTTGAGGCAACAGTCCACATGTAATTTGTCTATTTTTCTTGCAAATACCATAACACGCAGCCCAGCGCCATGGCTGTTGTAGGCATTCAATATTTTATTAATGCATAAATGAGCGAATGACAACTGAATCTATGAGATTACAAAATACGTTCAGAGAGAGATAAGCAATAGACTAATGACCATTTTTGGCCAATGTCCAGCAACAAATTTTGGTTAACTTACTGAAAGAACAAGAAAGAAAAAGAAAGGAAAGGAGGGGAGAGAAAAAGAATGGAAAGAAAGTGGAAAGAAAAGGAAGGAGAAGGGAAGGGAATAGGAGTGAAGACATTTGCAGAGATACTTACAACTAGAGGAACAAAATGAATAAATTAAAAAGACATAAAAAGTTGCAGGAGGGAAACATAACAGAGGAGTGCTGCAGCTCTCAGCCTTTTCTTTTCTCCTTTCTCATCCAACCCGCTCTCATGTGTATGAAGGATGAATAAAGGTATCAGTGAGGCCACCTTGCAGTACCCATCTCCCTCATTCTTCAGGATTGGGGCAAAGACTTTCTGATGAGAGGGCTAAAGAAGTGAAGGTAGGAGACTGTTGGATCCATCAGTATGAGTTCCAGAGGAAGAGAGGCATGTGGGACGACTGAAAGCTATTTTCTGCTATAAACCTTAAACTGAAGTGATGGATGAGTTTCTATATTATGTGGCCCAACTCATCAGAGTAGGAAAACATCTAGAGAGACAGAGGTCCATTTCCTTCAGCCCGAATGTGTGCAAAAGCCACAGTTCAATTAATATTTAGATTTTTATGATAAAGGCAATTTATGTAAAATTTGATTTTAGGAGATAATTAAGAAAATTCCTCAAAGAGCAGTATACCAACTCCTACCAGAGAGCACAGCTGGGGAAACGGAAAGGACATATGATCCAGAATCCAAACATAGATTCAAGTCCTGATCTGCGCGGGGCCTTTGGCAAGGCACTTAATTCTTTTGAGCCTCTACTCCTCATTTGTAATATGGGAGGAAAAGTAAGACCTGTTTTTTACTTCTGTATTCACTCAAGACAGATTCATTGAGTATATACTATATGACACACGCTGCATTTATTGGGGCCAGGATTACTGAAGAAAGAATGAAGATGTGTATGAACACCTTCTGTAAAATGTAAAGCACTTTGGAAGCACCAGTTAATAGTTATTACAAAGATGGTTATTGTACTTCTATGCCTCAGATTTAGAAGTGAAGATAGTTAATATTAGTCTTAGCTTCTTCCTCAAGAAACTGCAATTGCTTGTGATGATTTATTTAATCCTTTGTAAATGATTCCTTCTTACAATCTCACCAATGGTGCGGAAGATGATTGTTTGACTTATAACTCAAATATTATTTACCTGGGAAAAAAATCCAGAAATTATTTTAATAATAAACAGTTTAAAAATCCCCACAGAAGTAGAAATACAAAATGTAGGTACATTTAAAGTGAGCCAAGTACTATATATTCTTTTAACTTTAAAATGGTGACATCTGTGATGATTGCCCAAATTATAATGAGTTCAACAAGCTCACTCTTGTGTGATTTCTAAAGCCAAATTTATATTTGAATAGTAATAGGAATCCTTTCTGGTAAATTGAATTTGCTGGGTGGACATGATGCAAATGATAACGTATCTTAACTTAAACAGCTTTTCAAGATACAGAAAATATGAGCAATTGAAATTCCTGAGGAAAAGGCACAACACCTCCACAAAACATATTTATAAATTATTCATCATAATTTAGGGCAAGTGAAAATTTATAGGAAGCTCCTTATAGTCACATGTTTTGACCTTTAAAATGATACTTTAATAATCATAACTAGATTAACAGTGAGAAAAATTTGAATGTTGTGTTAAATTTAAAACTTTGTATTCATTAGATGTAGCAAAACTCAATATTTCAATTATATCTTAAAGAGAACTTTTATCATCATCATCATCATCATCATCATCATCATCATCATCATCATCATATTTTGCTTCTTTGCTTGTCCTCTCTAACCTACTCATTAGGGCACAAATTTAAGCATTGTAGTTTCTAGAACTTTGGTAGCCCATTCCATTGACTCAGAAAACTTTTAAGTGCCAAAATGACATAATGGTAAATGTTATACTATTAAAAATAATTATTTTTACAGAACTTGTAATAATAAAACTAGATAGCAAAAAACTAAAATGGAATATTAAACCTGTTTTTACACAAATGTAATTGTTCTCCCCTGCCACTAAATTACAAAATCTCTTCATTTTCAGTGAAATCCAGGCTATACTGAAAGGCAGTGTAACTAACTGACGGCAGGTCCAGAGAGATTCTTTTATGAACAGGTTATGCTGTTTTCTAGTTTGCAAATATCAAAACTCGCTTTGTTGGAATCCAATCTAGGTTGCTAGCCACTTTGGAGCTAGTACAATCCTGTTTATACCAATGGGACCTTTGCTGAATTCAGGTTGTTTTTTGTTGTTTTAAGTACTTTTACCTTCCCGATTATGCCCACAGGTTACAGGAAATCAGTGTTTTAAAAGAAACCTGATCACACAGCGAGATAATACAGGTATCCTAACCGAGAGTGTGAGTGCCTCAAGGCTTTAGGTTGCTGCCAGAAGTACATATTTTTTTGATTGGTAAGAACTGCCAGATGACGCTTCATGAAATATAAATGCAAGAAAGGCTCAGAGGGCTCCATAAACACCTTCCACCCGTCAGTCTAGGAGGATAAGAGCAAGGTACTGTTAACAAGTGCAGGAGATGGCTTTCGGTGTCGTTTCAATATCAGTCTATATCTTATTCAATGGTAGGTAATTTCTTTTTGTTTTGTTAATTTTGTATCAGTGTAAAATGTGAATAGGATTTGTTTTCTCTGAATTAGTAAGAAGTTGGCTTTTAGCAGTTGTTCTTCATGACAACTATTAGAGCAAGGAATCTGAATTAATTTAGTTTCTTATGTAATGTATGTTCTTCTCCTAACATATTTTGACACCTATTTTTTTTTAAATTGTTTATTGGGGTGACAATTGTTAGTAAAGATACATAGGTTTCAGGTGTACTTTTTTTGAGACTTTTAAATATTTGCTTTATAAAACTGAAGAGTGGTAATTACATTTTAACTACTATTCAATAGTGTCCTTGTGATTGAATCAGTATATAAGTATATTCACTTTCTCTTAAATATTACTATGTTTCTATTTTCTATAATTATAATATAGTCAGTGGACTTGGTATGGATTGGAAACTAACTGTCAGGAAATTGCCCTAGTCAGGTAGGTTATGGATCTCAAATGTAAATGAATTAAAACTAGAACCTAAGTGGGAATAAATAGGATAACTTTCAATCTGTTGCTTGTACATAGAAGGAGGCTCATCTGCTAAAGATGCTTTTTTCCCTCATTCGTACAGCAATGGCGGCATTGACTGAAGAGGTGACCGTGAATGTAACACCCACAATAACTCAGCAAAGTAACTGGACAGTTAACAAAATAGAAGGTATTTTCTTGGCACTTTTTTGTTTCAAGTGACTTCTTTTTAACCTTTTAGAGAAGTTTGGAATGTGACAAAAATAACACTGGAAAACTGTAAAATATGTATTTTATTATTAGATAACCAACCCTTAGCATGATGCTGTTAAATGGAAGTGACAGATAGATGTGTCAGCAAATAATTGCCTTTTAAAAAAGAGGAAGTGAAGCAAATGAGAGAAAGAAAAGGTATCTTTAGTTACTGTCCTGAATGTGAAACATGACACAATTTCTGCTTGATTCCTGCATGGTTCCCAATAACCTACGTGTGTCCAGAGACAGTCTGTCACCATTTTGGCAATATATTTTGATCTGTGACTATGAGCTTTGCAGCCAAATAAATTATGGCTACAAGATGAAACTGTAATTCACATCCCCTCATCCTTGGAAACATCGTTTTTCTTGTTTGTTTTAGGGGGCTTTTGTTGTTGTAGCATAGGCTGTATTTCCTAACCACTTCTACCTAATTTTTGTTGTTGATGGTGATGATAGGTTTTCTTTCCTATTTTATTATTGCTATTAGAATAGCGTCTGGTTGCAGTAGAGCATCAGCATTTTTCCAAACCTGTTTGAACTCTTAGAGGTGAACTTGGAAAACTTGTTCCCTGCCAAGACCTGAGTGCTGCGTGGTTATGACTCTGACACAAATCACATACTGCCCTCTACTGTGGAGATCAGTGATGTGACATTGGACAGAGGAAACACCATATCTTGCTTTCAGAGCCAGCAAATAAAAGACCAAATCAAATATTTTGCTTCTGAATATGAAAGATAGTAATATTTAAGTATTCTTCATTTTACCAACAATTTTAAATTGAAAAAAATTTACTTAAAACATTTTTGCCCATTTGAGTTTTTGAATATCTATCAATTTGCAAAACAAAATCAGTGTGGGTTTTAGAATAATTTTTACAACTTCATGTCTTCTGAGCCTTTGAGCAAAGAGAAATATCTTCATTAGAAGATATACTGCAGAAAATTCAACTATGGTTTCTCTAAGTGACTAAGTTCATAACAGTAGGAACAGTAGCAGTTCCTTAATAGGGAACTGCAAGTAAAATTCTCCAAGTTACAGGTAATAATGATGGAAAAAGCAATTGAAATATCATCTATATAGTTTTCCTTTGCTTTTTTTTTTTTCTTAAGTTGAGCCATCCTGCCACCTGTTGGCAGCTCAGCGGCACTCGGCCAGCCCTTCCTTTGCTTTCTTGATGAGGAACTTGAGTTTTTCCTTGCTTTTTATTTAACTTAAAAATATGTATCCAGTATCTTAGGAATTTTTTTTATAAAGTTATAACTAATATTCTTCTTCTTACAGGAAATATGAATCTCTGTGGTATACGCTTTCTTTGGAAATATCTTCTTTTGGTTCTCACACTTGCTAGCAAATCCTGGTTCAGGCTTGATTAATTGAACTTTAGTCTTAAAGAAGGAAGAAACTACTTCAAGAACCAAATTCTCACTGCTTTACAATTAATTATTAGAATGAGAAATTAGATTCACTATACCACATTCAACAAAGTGAATATGAATTTTAATGTAATACTGTATATTCTCAACCAAAAGGAAGTTATACAACAGAGGATCTTGTTGGTGCTTTAGTACCTAAAGATTTAGTGTTTTCAATATAAAAACACATGGCTTTTTAGATATGAACAAATAAGTAGGAGTCTCTTCATCTATTTAGTAAAGCAAATGTGTGTAACATGATAACTAAGGACAGAGAGATATTCATAATGTATTTATTCATAACAATGACAAAATAAAATCCCACTAACTCTGCTTGACAAAAATTTAAGAATCAGCAATTAAAGTATACCAAAGAGACTCAGTTACACAGTTTTATCCGTGTGATTCCCACTACATAAACCCCAGGGATGCTATAAATATATGTCTTTCGTTCATCAGGGAATGAAGAGTAAGCATCCTGAAATACATACATTTTGCCACAACACAGCTTCCCAAAGGGAAGCTTCCCATAAAGAGGCTTCTGGACACTTGACCAAAAACGTCCTTCCTGCCAAGTGTGGTCACAGGCATAGTATCAGAGCTAGGTATCAAAACTCAGGTTTTTAAATTCCAACCCCAAGACTTTTCCCATTATTTCATAATGTCATTTAACTGAGTAAAATGTCTAATTAATATTTGAAGGTGTTGTCTTAACTAGGTTAAGCCTGAGCCATAAGTTGTTTCTGGCTTCTTGTATAGGTCATAACAATGCCTCTTCTGAAATGAGTTAGGGAAAATGTTCCCTTTTTAATTAGCTACTCATGGCAGTCCCTATAAGAGAAAGGAGGAATTCTCATCTCACTGTCCTCTGGAAGAAGAGAAATCAAGTTCATTACCTCGCAATTATAAATCCCAAACTTCCAAGGTGCTGACTTCTCAGGTGTAAAGGGGAGAATTAAAAATCTGTGAGGGCTTTTATACATCCTAGGATTCAGGCGCACATTTGGGAAGCCTTGCTCAAGATAGCCTGTTAAGACGAGGCTCAGTGCTGCCGCCTTTTGGCAAACTCGTATCTATACCTTATTATGAAGCTTCTAAAGAATGGAACAATCAATTTACCTCCACCCCCTAATGAATTAATGATATTTCTAGATATATGAACCCAACTTTTGTGAATAACCTGCCAAGGGAACCAATCAATAGTTCCATGAACAAAGCACCCAAAGAACAGTCTTAAAATTAAAGGTCTCTTTACACATATTACAAACCTACTATAAAAATGTGACCCACTTCATCTGTTCCTATTGTTTCTCCTTTTCCTACCTGACTACACAGAAGGACCTATAGCCTTGAAGTTCTTACATCCTTGCCTGGAAGAGCACAATAATTACTGCATCAACGGTGTTTGTGCATTCCATCATGAGTTGAAGATAGCCATCTGCAGGTAACTGCAAAGAACTCTCCAGTACTAGAGACGGGAGAAGGTGAATTTATTCCTGTGGTGTTTCACATAGTATATTTCCACACACCTCTGTTTTATGGAGCAAAAAGGGTACATGACCTGAATATGGCTCACCAATCCCATTTGTATTTGAATATCTATAGAGTCTTTTTCTAAGCTACCTAATCCTCATTACTCAAAAATATGGTTCCCAGATTAGCAGCATCTGTGTAACTTTGGGAGCTTGTTAGGCATGCAGAAGCTTATGTTCTACCTCCAAACTACTGACTTCATACCAGCATTTTAACAACATGCAAAGATGATTCTGAGTTTTCATGGGGTTGACGGTAGGATGAACTGAAACAAACTATGGCAAAAACACTTCAGGAACATTAAGTTCTAGAGCAACTAAAATACTATTTTTATGATCTTTGATTTGCTCCACATCCTCCTATGAAAGATGGAGTTAATAATTTTCTGGATCAATGCATGTTCTGTACCACCTTTCTTTTCTACCAATAAGGAAAGTTGCACTGATATGGGGACTTTATGAAATGATTATTATAAAATACATAGCTTCTTCAATACCTGTAACAGATTGGCTTTCATTTGGTATTTGCCTCTTTAATTTAAATGACATACTTCCCATTGAAATTTTTCATTATTTCAAATTGGCCTGGTCTTTGTATTTCTATCATCATGACTTTTAAAATTTTACATTCTTTTCTTTTTGTGAAGGTGTTTTACTGGCTATACTGGAGAAAGGTGTGAGCATTTGACCTTAACTTCATATGCTGTGGATTCTTATGAGAAATACATTGCCATTGGAATTGGCGTTGGATTATTATTAAGTGGTTTTCTTTCTATTTTCTACTGCTACATAAGAAAGAGGTACAAAATGAAACAAAATATGAAGGCACTGGGCACTCATTCATTTGACAAATATTTATTGGGCTCCTACAATGTACCCGGCATTGACATGTACAGTTTTCTTAGTGAAAATATGGCTGTAAATCTGGCAATTTCCTACATATTTGTTTTGATGCTTTTTCTCATAAATTCAAACAAGTGGTAAAAAATTTACCTGCACCTGCAATAGGATAGTTCAGTTAACAAGTTCCCGCCATCCACATCTCTGTCTGCCTACATCCAAGTTATAAGTGAGAGGGGCAGTAGGCCCCCCCAAGGATAGAGATTAAGCATGCCTTGTTGACAATTACATGTTCAGTGCCAAATATTGTGCCTGGCACACAACAGACACTCAGTAAATATTTGTTGAATGAAGAAATCAAGAAATTAGTATTAAATGAATGAAAATATGTGGCAAACATAGACCATTTATTTCCCAGACATCAATTGCGGGTATATTTAGGACTTACTATCTACTACTGAAAGCCTAAGAAGATAAGCTTGATCCACTAAATATCAATTACTTATGTATTAATTCTTATTTCTGGCATACCAGTGTGGACTGGTAATTTTTTCCCTTAAGTCCATGTAACTAGGGAAAATCAAGAAATAATTTGAGATAAAAACAAAAAAGTATAAATACATTTCCCTTGTTGTGCTCTATTAGCCAAGTTGTCATTTTAAAAATGACCAAGACTGACTGTACAAACTAAGACACATTTTCATGTGCTTACTACCAGTATTTTGGACCACTGCTCTATGGATCTAACCTCAAACATGCTGCTTTCATGGTGTCTATAAGAATGTGATATCAACTATTAGGATGAGGTCATATTATGGCACCTTAATAATAACCTCCTAGAATAAAATCTGCTATATCAATTGTAAATGAATTAATATAAAATGTTATATCAATTGATATTATTATATCAATTGCCTAAGAGAAGAGAAAGGAAAAACAAACAAACAAAGATATAGGCCTTTTAATGTTAAGGAGGCAGCTGCCTGAGGTCAGGTTCCCTAGAAGCAGAACATAAAATGGGGATCCTTGTGCAAGTGATTGGTCAAGGGATGTCCTAAGGTGAAACCTATAATGAAGTAAGGAAAGCTAGAGCAGAGGAAGAAGCAAAGATGTGACATTAGCTGAAGTCTAGCCTGAGCTTGATTCCACAAGGAGATCTCAAACTTGGATGGCATTACAGATCTACCCCAAGAAGGTGAGGGATCTTGGCTTTAGTACCCTGTGTCACCAAGCATGGATGGTGCTCCTGGCCGGGTAGGGGGCAGGGGCCAAGAATCTCCCAGGAATCTTCAGGCAAAATGCGCCGTTGGCCAAGGGCAATATTTTGGAGAAGGATGCTGGGGATGGACCTACCAGTGGGGTAAGGGGGATCTGAGTGGGGCACCAATGGATACTGCTACACTATAGTATTTACATAATCCTCAATACGCTATACAAACAGCAAATTCATATGGAAATCAATGCTCTGTTTTAGGTGTCTAAAACTGAAATCGCCTTACAACATCAGTTCCAGAGGAAGTCCACTGTGAGGCTTTTCTAAGAAATTTTCATGAGGTTTTGTAAAAATCAGTGGGCCCAAATCTGAAACTTTCAAATGAAACAACAAAACTTCCCAAGCTGACTAGACTTGAAAATAACGGAAGTTGGGATCACGATGAAATGGGAGAATAAATTTCAACATTGGTCTTTAAACTTTGCCTTCATTGGGGTGCCATGGGAGCCAATGGAACAACCTTACAGTGACAGAAGTCAAGTTCATAATACTACTCTGGGTCTGCTGCTCTTGTTGTATGATTATTGTTCTCACTGCAGAGAGACTCAATTGCATGCTTCTGACTATGTCAGATGTGAGTTTTCATGGGAATGATTTTCAACCTTGCAGCCAGCCAAAGCAATGCCATGCTTGGGTTCTTCATGTGCTTACTACCAGTATTTTGGACCACTGCTCTACGGATCTAACCTCAAACATGCTGCTTTCATGGTGTCTATAAAAATGTGATATCAACCATTAGAATGAGATCAGTGTTATGGCACCTTCAGTGAACCAAACATGTGCCTGAAGTCTAAGCCAGAGACAAGGAAATGGAATGTCCAAAGCAGACATACATCATACCCAGCTTGTGACAACACTGTGGAGCCTTTTTCTGTGAAATATGGAATAAGCTAAAGAGTTTCTGATGACTGAAATCTATGTGGATATAGAGCCCTGAGTAGGCAAAACATTTCTGTTTCTGAATGGATTATAAAACGTTGTGTTGGACCCAATCGTCCCCTAATGCTTATGTGCATCACTTCCTTTTATTGTTAGTGGAATGACCTGGTGGCTATCCATTTGGACTGAAATTCTACTAATAAATAAAATTCTGCAATTGGCCCTGAAAGGGAAACTGAAGAATCAGACACAGGAATTTTTTCAGCATATGGAAACTTTTCAGCATGTGGAAACTTTCTTTACCATTTCCGTATACTTGATAGCAGATTTGCACATAGAGAGAGAAAATGGAAAAATGGTAGAAATAACTATTTGGGGATTAGGGTCCTTCCTCTTTAATCATATTTCTTCTATGTGATTAGAATAATCTTGGGCAGGACCCTTAATTTCTTTGAGCTTTGGTTTCTGTTTCTACAAGGCCCTTCTAGCTCTAAAATTTGACAGTGGGAGAAGAAAGAAATTTTTTCACATCTGTGCTGCAAGTGGGAGTATTCTCAACCTCAACTCTAAACCCAAAACACACCACTGGGTATCATCTTCATTGTATACTTTGGTGTTTGTTTTGTAAAATAATAATTGAAGAATCTGTTTTTAAAGCAAGTAAAACAAAATTTAAAAATAATATCAATGATTTTTCCTTTAGATTCAGTCTAAAACTCTGGACATTCTTTCTATTGTGATGTAGATAAGCAAAATAATTTTGATCATGAGATGGATTAAAAGAGGATCAACCATGAATATTCTTACAATGGTAGCTTAGTAACAAGCCTTTCACTTATATTAAGCTACAGTTTTTTATTCACTCCTAAACAAAGCTACATCCTGCTTTCCTTGGAGTAGAAGGTATTTCACTTGCTTTGTTTTGCCTACAGAAGGAATTTAAGGCAGATGGATTGCACGTCAGCACTTTCTGCATGCCCTCACAAAGTATGTGAAGGTTACATCATACCAAGGAGTGGGGAGGTGAAGGTTCCTCCCAGTGACTCCAGCAGCCACACCTAAAATGCACAGGTGTTAAAAAGCTAGGGAGAGTCCAGGAAGAAACAATAAGACTTAATTAAGGACTGCCTCCTGATGAAAGGAAAGAGGAATTAATGCTGGAGTCTGGAGACACAATAACCTAAAAAGTTATAAATATGTGCAGCCTCTAAATATTTCTAAATTATAAACACAATATAATTGAAATTAAGACAAAGAACTAAACATTCCCAGATTGCCAAAGCAAAAAGCACACCAAAACAAAACAAAACAAAAAACTGAGATTCAAATTTTTTCACCTGTGGAACAATATGCATTAACAGTATAAAATCTACCCAGTGACGATGGTACAGAAGTTGAGAGTATGGCTCATGAGAAGCCATCTGTTTATGGTCAGCCATACACAATGATCATGTGATCCCATAAGTCCTAGAGTTAAATTTGCAGGAAGGAATCTCTGGCATTCCTATGGAGCTAGAGCCGCACCTGGCAATATTTATGTATGTAAGCAGGACTTAAGTGGAAAAATGCATAAATACAAGATGTTCTGCAAAATTGTTCACCTTCTATTTTTTCCCTATGTGTGATCAGACCCTGAACAACAAGCCTACCAGTGAAGCCCCTGCATCAGAACTACATTTTCAGCTATCAACCTATGGGTCATTAGGTGGGGTGGGTCATTTAGGAAAATAATGAGACATGCTTCTGGCATTTTTGGCTAAATCAAATTGGTCAAGGGGTTATCAAGGTCTTTAATTTCCTTCCTGTTTGCTCTCCTTCCTGTGTCTATCCTTCAATTTTTTGAGAACACATTCTAGGATATCAATATCCTTCATTCATTAGCATTTTGTAGCATGATGGGGTTGGGAGCAACACTATAATTTCAGTCACACTTGAGTCAGTAAACTTATGAAAAGGGAATTATAGTTGCTTGTTATTGTATGCTCTTTCCCCAAATTAGTTTTTTGTATAATTATGTTTTTATAACATTTGAAATGGATGAAATTATAACATAGTTCATCTTTTAGTGTTTCCTAGCATGATACAAATCTAATCCTTTAGTTTGGAAACGTCCATTTTGGTGACATCAAGAAGATTTTTATTTATTTTATGTAATTGAAAAAAAATGTCTTAAGAAAATCACAAGACAAACACCAGTAATTTAAGCTTTTGATGTTGAACATAAGGACAATTCCTCTTAGCAGGGGACAATGAGTAAGCAAGCCATCTAACTTCTCTGCATTACAAAATGTAACACACTCTCTGTGGTGTGATGTAAATATTGATAGCCTGCAACTCACGCTCATGGGAGGGGTTACTAAAATCGCTCTTGCAAAACACCACTCTTTCTGGCTTACATCATGGCTGCATGACATCAGGATACTAGCATCTGCCAAAATGAACTGGAAGTGTTGAAATTTAATTCGTCAAAGTCTGGCACTGCTAATCTGGGTGAGTTCACATTTCTGTCCAAACCTTTGGCACAGCCCTATTCAGTAGCACATTCAGAATCATCTCTTCCAAATTCAGCTCCAAATTCTTGCTAATTATTCAATCAATGAACGGACAGCTCAGAGTAGAAGAGCCTCAGCAGTTAATTTCCTAAGAATATAAAGACGAAGCCCCTTGAGAATACCTGTGTGACTAAATGTGTCCCTTCCTTATAGTTCACTCCTCTGCCAACGCTGCACATGATAGTTCCAGATTGTGGGCACCACCCACAGTTTGCAAAGAGACATCTCATAAAGATTAGGAATGTGATGATATGGTAACAAGGAGAATTTAATTGTTTAGTCAGGGCTCATCTACCTGATGTCCTTTCTTTGTAATTTTTATGTCTCAGATATTACTGGAGCATAAAACATTTAGATTGAAATTAGGTGAAGACAACAGTCAAGCAAGTATCAAACTCGCAGTGCTTTTGATTTTTAAGAGGAATGTTAATGAGGCCTCACACCTGTCTGAAAAGAATGGCATCTCTAGATCTTTAAAATCACACAAAAATATTGAGTCAATATTAAGTCCCTTCACAAATCAAGATGAAGTAAGTGTATAATATGGCTACCATTGATGAGCGCTTACAATGTGTGAAAAGCATTATTAGCATTATTTAAATTAATCCATGCCTGTGTGTCATTGAAGCTTAGAGAAGACAATTCACTTTTTGAAAGTGATACAGCCTTTAAGTGCAGAGCCTAGACCTGAACCAGGTAGATCTGAGCCAAAATCTCTCATCTAAACGCTATATGAAAATGCTTCCCAATAGTTTTTGGAAAATATTAGTGTTGGCGGTTAATTTCTAGATGATCTTAGAAATACAGCCAAGTGATTCATAGGCAAATGAAAAAAGTTCCTTTCTTTAAAATATATAAAGTAATAACTTTTGTCATGTATCAACCATGAAAACTCTGTTCTGTCATCTGCTGATTATTAAGACATGCATACCACACATAGGGTGGGGCCAGAACAGCCTCAAATGCCTGCTGACTATTGAATGTACAGTCTGGGGAGAGAATGTAGATGGTAAATGAACGCTGGTTTACCCTCAGGACTTAAGGAATGAGATGGACACTTGGGAATACCTGACCCCAGCCTGTGGACAAGGGTTCTCTGGCACTGATGTTACCCTAACTGTGACACACCTGGCTCAGTTTGGTGTTAGGATGAGGAATGAGTGGTTTTCACATCTACAGGAAAATCTCATCAACTGCCTTTTCACTCTACCACCCTCAATCTTATCCCTAGCCCCACATACATCTTAGAGGAAAACAGTCAATGGTGGTGGTGCAGCTTGGGGCCAAAATCGCAAGCAACATTAATCAGTGCAATGGATGGGCATCTTAATGACCTGTGATCTTGTCCAGCTGTGTGATTATTTCACTTTGCTGGGGCCCTTTGGACATGATATTCTTGTCTGTTAAGAGAAGTGAGACTCTAAAGATGATCTCCACATCCCCTTCCTGGTTGGAAATTGTATGTTGAAAATGTGCAGGTTATAAGGCAGATCCAGCCCAGACATAGCTCCTTAGGTTTTCTGGGTGTTTGTTTTAAATCAAGCCCACAACTAGAAATCAAGAGATTTTACTATAAAAATGTAGCTATTCTAGCTTCTTTTGAAAACTAGAAGATATAGAGCCCTGACCCTATCTTGTTCCATAGCTTTGGTTAGAAGGAGTGTGCTTTGGACACCCAGCCTTGCTTCTGTCACAGGGTTCCTACGGGCCTTTAAGTCTGAGCCTTGGTTCTTTGACTGGATTAATTTTAAGGTCCTGCCCTATCTAAACTCTTCTGAGTCTAGTAATCGAGGTGCCTGTAGAGGGCCCTGTTGGACTATTTCACAAGCCATGACAGCATCTCCGGATGGGTTGCCCAGGAATGTGCTCTTCAGAACCTACCTTCACCTGGAAGCTGGTGACTATGGCATCCGATGACTCAGACATTGCCCTACCCACGCCCTCTGTCACTCTCTGCTACAATCTTCACTAGATTTGTTTTCTTAATGTTCAACCTTGCTTATTTTGCCTCCCTGCCCCAAAGCCAATGCCGACTTCCCATTGTAAGCCATGTTTAGGAAAGACTCCTGTCCTGGCAGTGTGGGCCTCCCTTTGTCATCTGCCCTCCCCCCAGCGCTCCTTACGCAGATCCCACAATTTCTATCTGTATGTTAGGGTCTCTGCTGTTTCTTTCATATGTATATTACCCTCCTCTGTCTCCCAAGATCCTACACACTTTTTTTCTTCTTCTTCTAATTTTGCCTTTTCCTTGAAGAATTATGTTATTTACAAATGTCATCTCCCTCTCCTTTGAACTCCCTGGACATCCTTTAAAAAAAAAAACAAAACAGTGGTGCTACATTCTGCCTTGTATTATAATGATTTATGTTTAAGTTCCAGTGGTTAATAATATGAATGATGGACTTCATTCATTCGGTTCATACCATAGACTGAGCACAGTGCTAAGTCATTTATATACAGCATCTCTTGCAGTCCTCAGAGACAGCCAGAAGGAGTTTTACTGGGGTACTGGGGGCTGTGGTGTTTAAGTGTTTAAGGAGATTAGTCTATGGAATTTAATGGACAGAGGCTTAAATCCCAGCTCCACCCTTACTAGCCCTGCTACCTTGATCAAGTTTCGTAACTTTGACGAGCCTGATTTTGTCACTTGTAGAAAGGGGATAATATTTATCTCCTAGAGTGTTTTCAGGGTGATAGTAGGTGATCAATGAATATGAACTATTTTATTATGATTGCCTTCTATTTTTCAAATTAAGAAACTGAAATTATGAAGTTTAAGTAACTTTCATGATATGCAACCTGTACATGGCGGAACCTGTATTTGACCCCAAGGCCTGCTTCATTCAGACAGTGAATTGACCATGGCCATTGCCCTGACCAGGCCAGTGTGTTTGGAGCAAGATCTGCAATCTCAGGCTGGCCAAGTGGTGCGTTGGCTAAGAGCTGGCTTGGGACACCAGATTCGGATCCCTCATATGAGGACCAGTGACACTGCCCTCTACAGCTAAGATGCTGAACAACAGCTCAACCTGGAGCTGGGCTGCCATGAGGCGATGGCCTAGGCTGCAGCCCCTGCTGTAGTGCCTTGCCATGGGCTACCGTGTGTAGCCAACAGCTGTAGTGAGCGGCCGTCCAGAAGCCGGCGGCTGATCTGCCTCGCCCGGGAAGAGCGCAATGATGGTGCCAACCTGGGCCAGTAAAGCAACATCCTCCACAACTAGACTGAAGAAAAAAAGGACAGCAACTTGTCTGTTCCCCTTCCCCCAATTCCCCCGCGCTGTTCCCATCCCCCAATTCCCCAATAAAAATCTTTAAAAAAAAAATCCGCAATCTCAGAGAGCTGGGTTTTTTAATCCCAACTGCTCATTAATTCTGTGATGGAGAATAAATTATTTAACCCCTCTAAATCTCAGTAGCCTCCATTATAAAATGGAGATAATAATTACACCTAACTTATAGGGTCATTTTAGGATTAAGTTAAATTAGATAGCTAATGTACATAAAATATCTAGAACACAGGACTCATTCAATAAGTATTTTACTTATAATTATTAAATATTTGAAACTGCTGTTGAAGCTCTTATGGGCACTCAATAATCAGTTTTATTATAAAATGACATATGCATTCCTCAAAATCATCACACTGTAAAATTGAGCAATAAAAACCACAGGGCTTATGGGAAAACTAGGGCTAAGGGATATAATGCTCAAAAACTTTGTGACGCATGAAAAAAATAAACCTAATAAAAAGTAGCATAGTTTTATACATTTTAAATGATAAATAAATATTTATAGGTTTACATGGCATTTTATCTTGAAAAGCACCTGGAGTTTGCTTGTGGAAGTGGGTGTCAGAAGGGTTGTAGTTTGTGAGTTATTGTCAAGTGAGGGAGGAAGGGTTATAGAAATGGAATGAAAAGTTGTAACAGCAGATGTGGATGAGTGTAGCTCATAACACAAATGTGAACCAAGGTATCTGGTATATGTTCGAGACTTAAGCGTGTATGTGTGTGTGTGTGTGTGTGTGTGTGTGTGTTGTGCAGTTTATGCTACTCAGCTCATTAGCTTTGTGCATTCATCTAGTGGTTCTATCAGATAAAATCATGCATAAGCAAACATGAAACCCTGTCATGCTCAAATTGTTCCTTTATTTTGGAATAAGTTCATGCTTTCAAAACAAGCATTAAAATAGAATTGACTGCCTTGAAATCATCACAATCCTTGCCTCTCAACCTAAATCTCAATTATAATTATTAAGCACGTCAAACATTCTGACTTTATTAGGGACTCAAGACCTCGGGACTAGGGGTTATGATTCCTCTCATGTCTCCACCTAAATTTTAACAGAATGTCAGGGACATAACTCTAAGGCCCCATGTTGCTGTGGACTCAAAATCTCTCAGGCAGACTTGTTATCATACTGTTCAGTCTTTTCCTTTGTCAAGCTATAAATATAAAACATCATGACGATATTTTCCTTCCTAAATTATCACTCTATGAAGAGTTCCAATTCTTCTTTCTTTCATCAAGCACTCTCTATGCTTCTCACCCTGATCCAAATTGATTTATCCTCTGGTGGTTTGTGGTTGCATGGCTAGGGAAATATACGACGTGTAGTAAAATGTAGTAAAACTTCGTCTGTTTGCTTTTCCAGCATCCATACCGCTTCTGGAAACAGTACCCCAGTTTTGCTTTGGAGGACCATCCTCCTTCACCTTTATTGCACCTTGTCTAGGTGTGCTTCCCTCGCCTCTAATCCCAAATCCAATCAGAACATTTCATCATGCCCAATGCTAGGATTAACTAAGGATAGGCATGCAACCTAATCTAGATCAATGACAATTAGTCCTGGGATTTTTATTGGAGCCCTTTGGAGAAAACATTCTCTATTTCAGATTGCATTACTGACATACTAGAATTAAATCTTAGATTTATCCAAAGGCCATCAGTGCTACCACAGGACAATAACCTGCCCAAGAAGGAAACTATGATAGGAAGAAGCAGTGAGAAGTATGAAAGTGATTCTGACCCCTGATGACAGTTTTTGAGGCCCTGATTCGAGCCCTGCTTGAAGTTCCAACTCTGTCCCTGGACTCTTTAAGATGAATTAGTCAATACATTTCATTGTTAGCTTAAACACTAACCATCTTCCTAAACCATCAAATTTATTCAAAGATGAGAGTAGAGAATTCTAAGTATTTTGCTCCTTAGAGGTTTTGTAAGATATATGCACAGTCTATCTTTTCCATAGAGACGCAACTCACTCTTTTTAAAAATGAAAGCTCAAAGACTAAAATACAATGAGTGACATACAATGAGTGACAGAAAAATATGCCTTTTTTTGGTTTGTTTTTTGTTTTTCAAGCTTTGGAGGATCTGGATATTAACATTGCAGTTAGCACCCCACATGACTGTGTTGGAAAGTATGCTTTCTAAATGTATCTACCCAGAAGTCCTGCACAGATAGATTTTTCTGAAAAATTAGTTTCTAACCTCAGAAGTTAGTGGCAGTTTTAAACCTTTAATTACATAAACCCGTCTCCCATAATTCAGTTTCACTATCTGCCAGACTTATACGATACCAAATGTTTTTCTTATTAAATATACAGAGTTCCATTGTTCTGCAGTAAGCTCCTAGATTCCACAAATGAACAGAAAATTCTGTTTTTAAACACTGTTCTTCATATACTTAAAATAGGACATTCAACTCATATACTTATAGAGAAAAATATTCATGATGAGAAAAATTCAGAGCAACCTGAAATCAAGAGGCATGTTGAACAAGAGTAATTCGGTTTCCTGCCTTGAACTTGCAAGTGAAGCAGCTGAGAACAGGGTTTTGACCACAAATAGTGAACCAGTAGCAGCAGCAGCAGATCTGACAAATTCTAAGAGGTACTTAGATGCTTAATTAAAGATCAGTGGTAATGCTATGAAGTGCCACATGATGCCAAATTTTGGTGCTTCTTAGGTGAGGAAAACCCCAAGATAAATGCATGAAATTATCAGTCTTACTCCATGTACTTAAAAACTATCATGCACATTTGAAAGAAAATCATCAATCTGTTTGCAACTTCAAAGAGAATTCTTAACCAGGTAGAATGGAGAACCCAGGGGGCCAAATTAAATTTGTTTAAAACATCTTTCAAAGTCAATCTCACAATCACCTTGAATGGTAAATTGGATATAACTGGTGAATGCTTTATGAGTCTCACATTGCTCATAAAACCACCAGTTGAAGCCAAGCTGAAGACTATGTCTGCATAAAACAACTCACATTTTACTATTAAACAAATGACTGAAAGATTGAGCTCAATTCAATTTTGTTTAACTTAAGAATTGGATGGAAGCAGAGAATTTAATTGCTGCATATTATGTTATTAAATTTGTGGACGATGTTTGTGATGACATAAACTGGTGAACTGCTTTAAGGTAAAACAACTAAAGACATTTTAAAGAATTTTTGGGGATTCATGGTATTGATTGGAAAAAAAGGTACAATGTTTACATATATGGGTAAAATTTATGACACAAAATTTCTGATAAAGTAGCCCATTACAAAGCCACTGCGCACTGTAGTTGGACTCTCTTCATTTCAAAGAGTTTGCTCCATGATTTTCTCAGTATGTCTAATGGGTTGGTATTGTTAACCTAAAAATGAAAGGCGAAAGTGAGAGGCAATTAGTGTTTACTTGAGATCCAAAGGAATAGCTATTCTGGAAGTGCTGATTCAGACAGAAACCCAAATAATATTCAGATTAGGGGGTGAAGGTAAGAAGGCATTTATGAGAAAGGGCAGGGGAATAATTACCTAAATAGAAGGAAGGAATTTCTATGGGTGTTAATAGGCTAAGAAAGTAATATCTATAGTTGCAGATAAGCAAACATGGTGATGCGAATATTAAAGAATGTGTATAATTTTCAGTCTGGTAGCCATATCGTCTGCTTTTCTGTTCTCTTTGCAAACAGTTATTTGGAATCCAGTGCTGCTTTAGGCCCAGGCCAAAGGTTATTTTGTCCAATTTCAACATTCCAAAGGTTTGAGGAGTAAGACATGCAAAGCAGCTCCTGTGGGATGGCAGCTCAAGCGCCATTTAGAAATGGCTCATTTACATTATCTTTTACAGTGTAAATGTTAACATTTATTAAAACAAAACAAAATAAAAATTACCATCGTTTGAAGTTTTGCTTTAGACAAATGTGTAATAAAATCAGAATAAATTAAAAAGTAATGGAATAAGAAGACTTTAAAAACTAGTTCTACCCATATGCTGGTATAGAGGAGCAAAGCTGCTTATCCATTTTTAAACTAAAATTGAATAATTGTTTTCTATATGAATAATAATGATTAAAAAGTAAAAATATTGCAACAAGGGCCAGCTGAGTGGATCAGTTGGTTAAGAGCTCGTTCAACAGGGTCTGAGCAACAGGGTCTCTGGTTCGATTCCCACCCTGAGCTGAGCTGCCACTGAGCTGCCAACAGGTGGCAGGATGGCTCAGCTAAAAAAAATAAATAAATAAAAATAAAAATAAATTAAAAAATAAAAATATTGCAACAGTGAATTTAAAAAAACTAAAAAGCAAAAATGAATCCATGGCATATCATAATAACATAAAGTTTAAAAGCTAGCTTATTTAATAAGTAATATTTTTTAGACTGCCCAACCAATTTATGTAAATGCTTCCATGAATAATAAATGTGATTGTATATAATTTCAAGTATTCATTTTATGGGCTATTTCTACCCATTTTCTAGTAATCAGATTACTTCAATTACAAATTCTAGTAATCTACATATTTCTTACCATCAGAAAATTATAAGCAGTTCCCATCAGATATATTAGGATTGATTATCAAAATCCCTCATAGGTCTTGAAAATCTTCTTTATATTCATTCACATTTCAATCTCTCCTCTGGTGCCATTTTTCCTCAAAAAACTGTCCATGTTCTTGGTCTTTTCCTAATTTCATCCTACAGATCCAGTGTATAAATCTCAAACTGCAGGATGATACATTTTTAATTCCACTTTCCTTTGCTATGTGTCCCTTGGATGAAACTGTTCACTGAGTTCTTAGTATCAGTTGTTCTAAAATTTAACATGACCTGGCAGTAATCAAAGACATGACTGACTTCCACAGGAATCTGGGTACTCTGAGTACCTGTTTTGATGTACCGACTACCTTGCTCTTTAATGCAGCCTCTGTATCAATGGTTCTCAAAATTCAGTGTGCACAGGAACCATGTGGATAGGAGACTGATTAAAGTGAAGATTACTGGGCTCCAACACAGATCAAGAGGATCCGGATTCCAGGAGGCAGTGCTGAGGCATTGATATTTTTAACAGCACTGTACATCCCCTCCCTAACCCAATTAGTCATGGAAACACACTGTTGGAGACCTTTGATAGCAGAGATGAAAGCAAGCAATGCAATCATTTTCTTTGCAAGGAGTATATTGCTCCTAACTCTGTCATTTTTTTCTTTATGTTTTTAAAAGATGCGGGACAATCTGAAATATTCAGCACCAGAGACTTTCAAACAGGTTGCTTTTAAAGCCTCTTGTGTACATGGATAGGGATGTTGTAAAATTTAGCCACGGGATTTTTTTTTTTGGCTTCAAAATTATATGAGTATATTTGTTCTAGCTTGTTGAGCAGCAGCATGAATAAAACAGGAAAAACAAAACTTATGGCAGTTAAAATTATGTGTCACAGCTTTTCCTATGTGTCATCAATGTAAAGTTTTTCATATGCTAATTCTTGTTAGTGTGAGGCTGTCAGACAAAAATAAACGCGTGATTAGAGTCACTTTCACCAGAAAAGGGAAAATGTCCCTTTCAGTATAGGTATGAAAATGTTCTGACATGTTAATTGATGCCAAATCCTGTGGTTGTGCTGACACCACAAACATTCTACACTTTCTTTCATATTGATTTATTACCTGCTCAGCACATTCATTTCAGTAATTTGACTTTTATTGCCTATCATGTTATCCAAGCAATGCCTTCTCAAAAGTACAGATGGCCATTCTACCATCAGTTCTATTTTGAAGTACCTTGAAAACTTTGAAGTGCAAAGACAGACAGGTTGAACTTCAATAATATCACTTCAGTGGGAATGCTCATTTACCATGAACACAACTCTGCCACAACAAAACTATGCATGGTGGATTTGCTGTATCTCCCACTTAGCACAGCAGCAGGCTCTGGTGCCACCATTGGGGTTCAAAACATAACTTTCCTAAGTTCTTCTTCCATGATTTCTGATATCACCATAATTGTATCATTTTATGCTTACATTTTAACTTGGAAAATGATGATAGTGTCAGAAATTGCTCCTGCATGACTGAACTCAGAAGAAAGAAATGGATATCGCCAGGTATCAACAAGAGAAGTATCCCAGAGTCATAGAGCAGACGTTGAAGAAGCTACAATGGGAAGAAAGGGATAGGTGGCTGGGCTCTGTAACAGAAATATGTCTTAGGGCCCTGGATGTTACAATTTCATGGGCAGATGTTTAGAGCCCTGAGCTAGGAAAGCTCTGCTCTGTTTATAAACAGGCATAGAAATCCCCACCAGACAGCCAGGATCACAGTGCAGAGGCTCCTGGACTTACAATGGGGTTACATTCCAACAAACCCAACATCAAGTTCCAAATATTATAAAACAAAAATGCATTTAATACACCTAACCTACTAAACAGCATAGTTTATTTAGCCTAGTCTACCTTAAAAGTGCTCAGAACACTTACATTAGCCTAAGTCATCTAACACAATGAATACACTGTACGGTATCGGTTGTTTACCCTCATGACTGCATGACTGACTGGGAACTGGGGCTCTTTACCACTGCCCAGCATCACAAAAGAGTATCGTACAGCATACTGCTAGCCCAGGAAATGATCAAAATTCAAAGTACAGTTTCTACTGAGTACATATTGCTTTTACACCATTGTAAAGTTGAAAAAATTATAAGTCCAACTATTATAAGTTGGGGACAGTTTGTGGATAGAAAATTGCTCTTCAAGTTGTGAGTAAAAACAGAATCAACTTCAAGAAACCAGAGCTTGAAGATATACCAAGCAATGATACAAATCACGTTACTCATATGGTATGGGAATCCAAGCTGAGAAATTCAGTGTAGGACAAAAGAGAAAAAGATTCAGGACATATGACCCTCACTGCACCTAACCAGGGTTCATCATAAAGCCTTATAGAGAGGTCTCCATAACCAATGGTACGTCATGGCCTTCCAGAGAATGTATTTCTAGAGAATATATTAGAGGAAGCAATATAAGTTCCAAAAAGAAATAACAGGTTTGAGGAAATATTCAAGAAATAATGGCTAAGAACTTTCAGAATTGAAGCAGGACGTGAATTTTTAAATTGAGCTCTCAGACATAGATTTCATAATAATTATGCTTACTATTTCAAGGAGATAAATTACAATTGAAAATTTAGGCAGAGAACAACAAAGAGAAACGAAGATATGTAAAATCCGAAGTGGTTTACACACACACACACACACACACACACACACACACACACACACACACGCGCGCGCGCGCGCGCCATAATTATGTATTGAACACACACAGTTTCTGGTAGTGGGTTGCCTCTGTGGAGGAGAAAGACGGGAATGAGAAGGGAATGAGGATGGAACACGGCATACATGGCCTTCCGGTTCAGTGCAAGGAATTCAGTGCCACACAGCCTGGGTTTCTTAGCTCCACCAGTTACCACCTGTGTAACCTTGGGCAAACTACTTAACCTCTCTGCACCTCAATTTCTTCATGTGTAAGATGGGGGTAATCATACAAGCTAACTCACAGAATTGCTGTGAGGATTAGTTAACAGCCGAGTTAATACATTAGTTAACAGAGGAAATTATGAGTTAATATATCAAAAGCACATAGAATAGAGTTTAGCACAAAAGAAATGCTGTACAAGGTTAGCTGTTTTTATCTATAATATCTAATTTATTTTATTAAAGTTGGAAGAAAATATTTAAAATTTCTAATTCCAAATGGTATGTGTGTGTGTATATATATATATATATATATATATATATTTATTTATATATATTTATATATATATATATGATAAATCTTTGAATTGTTCAAAATTTTTAAATGGTAGAAGGAAAGAAAGGGAAGGAGAGAGGAAGCAGAGAAGAAAAAGGGGGGAGGAAAACTTCAGGTAGCTAGGCAGTGGGAGCAAAAGATGGAGATAGTCCTGTTCCTGTGACCCAAAAGCTTCTGAGGCCTACCTAATAAAATGAAGATTACACTTGAACAAATTAGAAACATATTAACATAATTAAGTAACAGTTTTAAGATGAATATTGCAAAATGGAAACTATTCACCTAAGAATGTCCAATTATAGTTACCTGTCTCTTAAAACGTTTGCTCTAAAATTGGATGCAAGTATCAGGCAATCCAGTTAACTCAGAGGAAGCTATGCAATAATACACATTGAATTAATAAAAGTTAACCTACATCTGCACTCTCTATCATCCTTATCCTGTATCATTATCTGGAGCCATAAACTGATAGAAACACTTAAATGCTCATTTCAATAAATTGCTAGAGTCTGATTGTGGACTAGCATGGGAGTTAGAAACTCCTGAGGATCTTAGGGGGAGACCCCATATTTTAATGGGTTTTATATCCAGGAATTCATTACTTTCTCGTGGTGAAGAGCCAAGAAACTAATGGAGGGGAAATATAACCCTACAATATATGCGCAGAGCATTCTCCATAACAGTGGCCAATTTTCCATAGAAAATACTTTACCAGCACCTTATCGCACCAGGGGTGGGGAGAGGGCATTTATTACACTCCATCCCCTTCTACTTTTCTTAACTCCCCTGAGGGAGGAAAAAACAAGCTAAGGGATAATTTCATACCTCAGATACACAGACTCATTAAAAGGCAGATATAATCACAAGATTATAGAACACTTCCCATCCCACATACCTCACCACCAGGACAATGGACTCCAGTGTAATAAGGATCGATAACAGGTGAAAGAGCTGTGAGACAGCAGACTCTCTCTGAGGGGGAGTACTTACAAAGGCCAAAAGTAATGAAGGGCGAGAAGAAAAAAAATTCTAGAGGAATTTTAAGACTCTCACACTTACAACTGCACCAAATATTCACCACAACTCATAGCCAGATTAAAATAAAACCTCACACTAAAGGCCTATTTACCTCAGTTTCTGTTACCTGATACTTCATGTCCAGCTTTCAACAAAGAATTGCAAAGCATGCAAATAGGCAAGAAAAAACACAGACAAAGTAAATGACAGAACTCAAATAGGACACAGCTGTTGGTATTATCAGGTAAGGAACTAAAAATAACTATGATTAATATATTAGAGATGCTAATAGAAAAAGTAGACAACACACAAGAACAGATGGGTAATGTACACACAGAAATGGATAGTCTAAGAAAGAAGCAAAGGAAATACTAGAGATAATAACACTGTAACAGAAACAAAGAATGCTTTTAATGGGCTCAATAGCACCTGGGACACTGTTGAAAATGAATCAATGGACTTGAAGACAAATCATTGAAACATTTCAAGACTGAAATACAATGAGAAAAAATAATAATATAAAAGAATAGAACAAAATTTCAAAAGGTGTAACATACACATGACTGGGATACAAGAAGGAAAAGAAAGAGAATAGGGCAGAAGAAATATTTAAAGTAATGGTGGCTGAGAATTTTCCAAAGTTAATGACAGACACCAAAGCACAGATCTAGGAAGCTCAGATAATATCCAGCAGGATAAATGACAAAAACAAAAAGAAAACAAACCAAACTTACAACTAGGCAAATTATACAAACTGCAGAAAACAAGACAAAAAAAAAAAACTTGAAAAAAACCAGGGGAGCATATTTCTGTAGAATAAGGATAAGAATTACAATGAACTTCACATCTGAAATCATGCTAACAATAATAAAGTGACATAATTTAAGCAATGGAAGAAGAAATAACCACCTAAAATCTTATATCTGGCAATATTACCCTTCAAAAGTAAAGGAGAAATAAAGACTTTCTCAGAAAAACAGAAACTAGAACAAGTGTTTCCAGAAGACTTGCTCTGTAAGAAATGTTAAAAGTAGTTCTTCCAGAAGAAGGAAAATAATATAAAACTTGGATATACATAAAGAAAAGAAAGGCACTGAAGAGGTAATCAATAAAGATAAATTAAAATACCTTATTTTTCTCATTAATTGATCTAAAAGATAACTGTTTAAAGCAATAACAACAATGTATTAGGTGATTATAACATGTGGATAAATGAAATAAATGATAGTCATGTGACAGGGATGAAGGGAGAAACTGGAAACACTCTGTTATAAGATACTTGCCCTTTGAAAAGGCAGGAAAATAGTAGAAGCCAAAAATAGAAACAAGGGACAAATGCAATGAAAGGAAAACAGTTACAAATATGGTAGGTATTAATCTAACTTTATTAAAAAAAACAATTTAAATGAGAATTGCCTAAATATAGCAACTAAAAGAGAGATTGTTAGAGTGGATTGAAAACAAGATCCAACTCTATGGTGTCTATAAAAAACCCACTTTAAATGTAAAGACTCATCAAAGTTAGAAGGAAAGGGACAGAGAAAAATAACATGTAACACAAATGAAAAGAAAGCTGGAGGAGCTATATTGATTTCAGAAAAAGTAGACTTCAGAATAGGGGTAATTACCAGGAATAAAGAGGTGCATTACATGATGATAGAAGGGGTCAATTCTCCAAGAAGACCTAACAATCCTAAATGTGTATGTGCCGTACAACAGAGCATCAAAAAAAATGTGAGGCAAAACTGATAGAAGAGAAAGGAGACGTAGACCAATTCATTGGAGATATAGCCGAGACTTCAACACCTCTCTTTCGGTAGCTAATAGACCAAGCAGGCAGAAAATCAGTAAAGATAGATTTAATCTAAAGAACACTATTAACTCACATGCCCTAGTTGACGTATATAGAATACTCTATCCGACAGCAGCAGAAAACATATTATTCTGAAGATCACATGGAACGTTCACCAGGAGAAACCACACTCTGGGCCATATAACACACCTCAACAAATGTGAAAGAATATAAATCATACAAAATATGATTTCAGAGCACAGTGAAATTGAACTTGAAAACAGAAAAGTAGCTGAAAAATTCCCAAATATTTTATAATTAAACAACAAACTTCTAAATAACATGAGTCAAAGAAATCTCAAGTGAAATTAGAAAACATTTAGAACTAAATGAAAATAACACAGTTTATCCAAATTATAGAATACAGTGTCTAGCCGGTTCTGAAAGCTCTGTTAATTTGGATGGACTTCCTCATGAGTCTGAAATTTGGCCAGGAGTGGACTGATCTTGAATGGTTTTGGCTAGGTGCTTAGCTCTGCTCCACAGGGCTCTCATCCTTCCCCTGGGACAAGGGGCTATAGCCCAGGCATTGTTTTTCATGATGATTGCAGAGATGCAAGAAAGCAAGCCTCTCCGTGCACATACTTCTCAAGAGTCAGCTTGCATCACATCTGCTTACATCCCATTGGCTTAAGCTAGTCATATGGCTGAAACCAAAATTAAGAGATAAGGAACTATCTTCCACACATGGATGTGGGAGGAGGCGAGTGAATATTTTCAAACAATAATCTACTACAATAATTGGGCCAACTTCAAAGGATTGTTGTGAGTATGGAATGAGATATGAATTGATGCCAATCATATAAGCTCTTCTCATAGTAGCTGGCACATAGTAAGTGTATCATAATTTTTAGCTCATTTTATAAGGCTCTGGAAATAATACAGGCACTGTCTTTGTCCTTATAGTATTTGTTAGGAAAATAAATAATGAAGCTGTACAAGAAGTGTCAGGGACTAAGGGCAATGTTTTGAGGCACACTCTTCAGAGAAAAGATTCATCTGACATACAAGTCTAATGGTACTGGCAATTTAAATTCATGCATAAGTAAAATTACAAATTACTCCAAGCTACAACCTTTAAGATTGATAATAAACAGTTAAGCTTAACATATTAAACACTTGAACACCATGGGTTTACTGTATTACATTAGCCTTTTGTCCAACCTTGGTCATTTTAAAAACAAGAAAAACCTTGTATGGTTCATAGTTTCCAAGTTGCTAAATTCCATGTGACTAAACTTGACTGAACTCTTATCATGACCCAGGCAAGGTTAAGATCTACAACATCCTTAAGAGACAGTAATACTATTATTTCTGCTTTATAAGCAGAAAAATGGAGCACAGAAAGATGAAGTAGCTTGCCCAAAGTTATGCAATTAATAAATGGGACAGCCAAGGTTTGAACCTAGGCAACCTGGCTCCAAACCCGTGCTGTTAACCCTCCACCTTCTCTCAATGCTTTTACATATGTCATCCCATTTAATGCCCAGTCCATTCATTCACTTAAAGAATGTAAATGGAACACTGATTATGTTCCAGGTACAGAGCAGGAGGGATGTGGCTTAGGGTTCAGACCATGATCAGCGAGAGGACCTGTGTTTGGGCAGGAGTGAGGAGCATAATTTCCAGGAACCATGCAGAAATAGAACGGTCTTTGGGAAGCAAATGAATACCAGGAAACACTAGGGATTTGAAATCTAACAAACCCAGTTTCAAATCCCAGCTCCATCACTATTTGACCTTGGATGTATCATTTAACATTCAGGTCTGCATCAGTTAATTGGGGATTATAATATCTACTCAATGGATTGTTGTGAGGATTAAAACAAGGAAGATGTGTGATGCACTCAGGTTAATGTTCCGTACATAGTGAATATTCAGTAAATACACATTCTCCCCCTTCTTTTGCTTCCTACTGCTCTCCCCCTCACCTAAGTCCATCCAATCCTGAATCATCTTTACAAACCGGCTTTGCTGCCCCTGTCCCAAACAGATGTGACTTTAAGAAGTTCTAATAATAATTTCAAATTCTAATTAGTTTAAAACTGTGGAATGTCACCCTTGTGCTTGAAATAACACATATCTCTCTGGAAACAATGTGCTCCCATTTCTGACACATAAAATCTAAAGAAATATTCGCATTTCCCCTGTGACTGAAACAAAATGTTTGTTATCTGAAAGGTCATAAAAAGTAAAGCAATAAATAAACCATCTAGACCTTTAAAGAATAAAATAGATTCACTTATCAGAAACAAAACAATAACCCCTCAACATTAAGCACTGAATTATAAGCAAAGCAGTTAAAATCCATGTAAATTATCTAACCAAATTAACACAAGTCCATAATAGAAATCCCTAAATGGTGGTGCCAGATTTAAAAGATGTAAGGAAAACTGTATTATAAGGACCCAGACAAAGAGTTTACTTCTTGTGCAACTTTGTTCCTAGAGTATTGCTTGGAATAAGCAGCATATTGCATAAGAACTCTTTTATTTTATATAGTGATTTCAAAAGTAGTGTTTTTTGTCATAACAGGATTTAGCCTATAAGGTAAGGATATTATCATGTATAGAGGTAACTGTCAAACTTTTTAAAACCAATAATAGGCTTCTTTAAATGAAATTTTATGTGCAAGACCTGTATACACAACCCCAAATAGTAAAAGTGGGGGTGAGAACTGGAATCCCCTTGCTCCAGGAACATAGTACATTCTCTCCCATCTCTGATCCTACAGAGACCCGACACCCTCCCCCTCACAGAGCCCCTAAGGCTCCAGGCTCCACTGGAAAACCACTGCTCTAAAGCATCATTGATCTACTTATTTGGTTGTCTTTTTGTTTCTGTTTTTCCTAAATTACATGTTGTAATGAATTATTGGGTCATTAAACAAATTTTAATCAATCTCAGCTATTATCTTTCATATGAAATAAAATGGGTCATACAGCATCTCAACAAGATAAACTACTGCTTTTGAAACATTTATTTCAGATATATATCAGTATATATGACTGGATATGCTACATCATAATGTAAAATGATTTTAAGTCTCTCAGTCAAGAAAAATCTGGCAAGACCTCCATACTACTTCATGAAGTTGAGAAAAACCTCATGAAAATTATAGCATTTTGGTGAAATAATTTGAAATAACAAACTTCCAGAAGAAAAGTTATGATTAAACACGTGTATAAGCCAATCAATGAAGTTAAATGCAAGAATTTTGCTATAAAATAAAAAAAAGGAGCCGGTTCTTTTAGCAGTTTATTTATTTATTTAGAATTTATTAAAATTTTATCAGTTATGAGTGTCATGTTATTTTTTTCCTATCTATCAAAAAAGTGTTTTAGTTTCAAACCTAAGAATGTTGAATAACTTGGACTGCCTTATGCTCTCTCTCAGTTGCTAAGTCCTTCATAAATCAGGGATGCACATTTAAAAGTATTTAAAATGCTTCAATGGGCCAGCCGAATGGCTCAGTTGTGCTGAATCGCTCAAGAGTGCGAGCTCTGAGCAACAGTGGTTCGATTCCTGGCCCAAGCTGAGCTGCTGCTGAGCTGCCAATAGGTGGTAGGATGATGGCTCAGCTAAAAAAAAATTAATTAATTAATTAATTAAAAAATAAAAAATAAAAAAATAAAATGCTTCAAATGTAAAAAGTGGTAATAGCAATAACCTAGTCAATCCATTGAATTGGATGATGCTGATTCTCTTAATAACATTGTAGATGTTTACCTTTCTTGTGTTAATTTTCATAGTAATGATCATCCAAATACAATCAGGAATTTTTCATGTGGAGCACAAGGTGTTGGTTGAGCTAATTACTAGGTTGCCAATGGAAGAAGTCCCTCAAATCCTTAAGCTTCACATTTTCTCACAATGATTCATCTCACCTCTGACCGGTTCTCAGCATGATTCAAGATATTATAGTCTTCAACAAGCAGCATATTCTAAAGATTGCTTAAAATATTTCTTCTGCTGAACAGGCTTTTTGTTGGACACACCAAACCTGTCATCATATCACACTGTGACTTGTAAATGGTACCTATCAATGCAGAGAATTATTGTTAAGAAGCCTGCTTAGTGGGCAAGTCTTCCTTACCACTGGCCCTAAATTTTATTTGTAGGTGTCTAACAAAACTGGCCCAGGAGCTAGAGATAATATATACATTATTAGTGTAACAGGAATTATGGTTGCAATAATTATTAACATTGTAATGTCAATCACCCCCAGATATGGGACAACTGAGTCCCATTGTAATTTCCTTCTCTTCCTGTAGTTTATAATATGGAATTCACCTTTGGTAATCAACAAATTCATTCAACAACTATGTATTTAATGCCTATCATATGCAAGACACTAAACCAGAGATTTCATAATATCCAAACACAAGTAAGGCATCACTTTGGCTTCAAGAATATTGGAATCTGGGGCCGGCTGAGTGGCGTGGTGGTTAAGAACTGGCTTGGGACGCCAGATGGTCCCGGTTCGGATCCCACATATGAGGGCCAGTGACACTGCCCTCTACAGCTAAGATGCTGAACAACAGCTCAACCTGGAGCTGGGCTGCAGTG
>NW_017731944.1:242615-245226 GCF_001890085.2 Hipposideros armiger
TAACATGGTCTAGGAAATTAGGGAAGGCTTTCAGAGGAAATAATATGAAAGTCGAGACTAATTTGACTGTTAGCCAGAATAAAAATATGTAAAAAATATATATATATATATATATATATATATATATATATATATATATATATATACAGTATCTGTTCGATATATCTCACACCCCCTCTCCTGGTGCACATACAGAAACAGTGGAATAGGGACAGGTGGAAAAGGAATATGAAGAAAGGCTAATATATTTAAAAAGGAGTGAGATAGTGAGTAGAACCCCAATATCTCAGAATATCACTTTGTACCTAATCCCTCAATTATAATGCACAAGGATACCTTCTTAAAGCTATGTAGTATTGAAGGAAATGAGTTTCGATATTTCCCTCCAAATTAAATTTAAAATTAAAAAATAGATAAGAAATGCATGTTATAGTAAAACCACAAGCAGCTTCTCTATTTCATTCATTTGAATATAGTATGGGTTAAACAAAGGACAGCATGGAAGAATGACTCATTTCTATTATGTGAGTTTTACACTTAGTTTTGACGATTTATGAGAGGCCTGTGCTGTAAACCTTCTCTTGCTGAGGGTCACAGATGACTCATCTTCTTGATCATAATATTTGGTATTACCAGAAATACACACTTATTTATTATGCGTCTGTAATTTGACTTTCGTCCTCTCCATTCTACTGAACTTTCTCCTGGAAGGTTACCAGTGACCTCATTATTGCCAAACCTCTTCCTCCATTCCTACTGTCTTGACCTCATTGTTCCACGGGCTGTTCGTGTCTATGCCTCTTTGGAACGCCCACCTCTTTTTGCTTTGGAAATCTAGCACTAGCATGGTTGCCCTTTTGACTTTTTTGACACTATATATATCGCTATATATATATATATGTATATATATATATATATATAGATAGATAGATAGATAGATAGATAGATAGATAGATATCCTGGCACTAAATAAATATCTGATATTTATTAATGTCAATAATTATATCTTATAGCTCTGTCTCACTATTTTATTAAACATTATTTTATTTGAGTTCCATGAAAATACTGAGATCTAAAATGTATGGTTTAGTATTCTTTCTGTTTCCATGTTTTAGTTAAAACATCAAACTGTCAGTCTGTAAAAATACATTCATTTGAGGTCCTTCCCAAACTAAGTGAATTGAAATCTCTAGGAAAGTAAGGCTTAGTATTTTTTTCTGAAGCTGACGGAGTGATTTTAAAGAGCAGACACAGGTGAAAATCAGTGTCTAGCCAGCCAGACAACAAAATAGTAACAATTTATACAAATAACTCCTTATAGAGTAAGATGCATTGCAAGATAGAGGATTATCTTATTTACACGTATGTTAATTTGATTGAGGGATATTTTCTAGATCAAATATTACCAGTAATACCCAATATGATAAAAATAAAGACTTGGGTAGCTTTCTGTTTTATGGCTTGCATAGCATTTTTTTACTTGTCTGTTCGTGATAGTGCTAAACAGAAAAAAAATCAATCATAGAACATTCCCAGAATTTTTGTTGCATTCCACTCTGTCTTCTAGATATTTTTATCCCCAGGGTCTGCATAAATTAGGCAATCCTAGGTAATGTTTACTGTGATTTAATTTAGAAAGTAATTCAGGTAACTGAAGAGATGGAAAGACAAAGTTTCACGCTAAAATATGTATCTTGTATGTTTTGTCCTTTTTCTATGCCTAAAAGGAATATTACCATTAAATACTTCTAGAACTACAGAAACCCTTATATAACCATTCTATAATAATGCAAATAATTTAACAATAAAATGCACAGTTCCTCAAAGGCTAATTTGTGGTTGTAAGAGACAAAAAATTTGTTGAATAACCAAACATAAAATGGCTGTTGAATCAATAACTTTAGGAAGGTTAACATTTTAACTGTAAAATGTTGCTTAAGGAGTAGCAGCATGGATGTAGGTAATGTGCTATTCTATTCTAGGTGTTGGCTAAACATGAAATAGCAGTGCTTTAAATAGAGATAGCTGCATTCCTAATTCATCATCAATACCTGTGCAATTAATGCTCTGTGGGTATGCTTAAGTGACAGAAAGAGAGGCTCTTCGAGGGTACAGCTCATGACAACAATTTTTCAGATGATTTTGTTGACTAAATTCATGGGTGGCATGTTTGATGTAACATTTTTAGAACAAAAGATTTTTTATAAGAACAATGAAAACAAGACAAAAGTAAGACTGACAAATGCCCTGCCCATGGAAGCTAGAAGATTGGCACACAATTTTCTCCTTAATAGGAAAACAAGAAAAGAAACCAGTGATTTCAAAATAAACAAGTGCCAGTTGCAGTCTCAGAGAGCACTGACTTAAGGGAAAAAAACAAGAGGTGGAAGAAGAATTGTGAGGTTTGATAAGTTCTTGTTTGAGGCTGGATGGCGGCTCCTTAGGTTCAGCCCAGGGCTTGATCTGGCTGCAGTTTGCTGTGCTGATATCAGTTTAGAGCAGCGGTTCTCAACCTTCCTAATGACGCGACCCCTTAATACAGTTCCTCATGTTGTGGTGACCCCCAACCATAAAATTATTTTCGTTGCTACTCTATAACTGTAATTTTGCT
>NW_017731944.1:245629-286922 GCF_001890085.2 Hipposideros armiger
CCTCCCTCCCTCCCTTCCTCTTTCCCTCTTTTCTTTCTTCCTTCCTTCCTTTCTTTCTTCCTTCCTTTCTTTCTTTCTTTTCTCTTTTCTTCTTTTCTTTAAGCTGAGCCATCCTGCCACCTGTTGGCAGCTCAGCGGCTGCTCAGCTTGGGCCTGGAATGGAACCGCTGTTGCTCAGAGCTCAAACTCTTGAGCGAGCTCTTAACCAACTGAGCCACTTGACCGGCCCCTTAATACATTTTTTAAGAATAGCATTTTTTATCTATTATATTTAGCCTATAGATATTATTTAGATTTACTAACCCCTTCAAAACAATCCCAAGACCTCTCAAACTGGAAATTGCTGATCTGGCTGATGTGTTTAAGTCACTTCTTAGTAGGAAAATTCCATATGATTTGAATATTTTCTTCCCAAACTGTTCTATCTTCAAATATGTTTGTGCCTTTAAGAAGAATTATTATTGTACTTCATAATATATACATATATATATATACATATTTAAATGAGCGATTAATGAAAATTGTCCTCAATTATAAGAAAAAAAAAGAAGACTTGTGCAGAGGCAGTGACAAGCCTTCCTTGATGCGTCATGATGGAGTCATTCTCGAAAACTAATAGCTAGAAAATTGGGTAAACATAGAACCAATAAAGAAAAGATTTCTTCACACCATGTGATGAGCACCTTGCTGTGGAAATTTTCAGTATAAGCACAGCATTTTTTTCACTGTGATGACATCTCATGCTTACAGGCATCAGTTACAAAGTAACAAATCCCTCTCCACATATAAATACCATGGAGTGGATGGTTGCAGTGACCCCATTCTCCCCAGTGAGGTCCCACCCCATCCTTCTTTTAAGCACAGAGCACAACAGTATATTTGATGAAACAAGACATTAATTAGAACTAATAAATTCTTCTTCCCCTCACTCCTTGTGAGTACCTGAGCGTGTCACTGTGCATAATAAGGAAACACTGTCACTTGACACCCCACTCTTTTGAATTCGGCCTTAGTTTTTCAAACGCTTGAGCTATTTCTTTTCCAAATCAATTTTGTCAAGCAAAAGCCACTACACAGCCAGCAGTCCCTTTTCCTAATCCTAACTTATCAAATTGTGATCACTGTGACCCATTTCCAGAATCATCTTTCTTGGTTCCATTTTTTTTGTTTGTTTTTAACAAAAGATCAGTTAAGTGAGAAGTCATTTTCTGCTTGACTTCTTGCTAGATTCAGAAGCTAGATCTAGGAGCCCATAATCCCACCTCTTTCTTACTATGCATCAATTCATTTAACTCACAAATACTGACCACCTACCACATACCACCAACCTAACAAGTGCTAGCCTCTCAGCGTTTACATATAATAATAGATACTTTTCATGAGCATTAACTCTGTGCTAGGCATTTGAAAGTAAGCACTTTCATTATCTTTTATAAATTAGGTAGTATTATTATCATCCCTATTTTACATGGGAGGAAACTGAGAGAGATTAAATTACTTGTGCAAGGTTTCACAAGCAGACAATCTAAATTCAGAACCCATGATATTAACCACTGATTAAAGAGTGAAGTAAGTATTTGTTTCCCACATGAGATTTCTGGACATTAAAGGGTACCATTTAGGGTGATGGAGAAAGGCAAAAAATAATAATAATAACAAGGAATTATAAGAAGAAAACAATAAAAAGTAGAAAGGTAGGAGTTATCAACATCCATCAGATTTCATTTTCCATTCAAATGTGGAACAGCCATGGTCATTGGTTACACATTGCTTTCATTCTACAATGGCATAGTTAACTCTTTTAAGGAGGGTGCATCTCACAGTGGTCCATGCAGTGTTATCGCAACCTTGGTGTTATCAACATGATGCTCTAACCAACTGAGCTAGCTGGTCACCCCCTAAATATGTTTCAGTACTGCTAAATTTACTCCAGTTTACTCACTGTTCTTAGGCCCTACAGGGAAATACAATAAAAAGTAAGATAATTTATGTATTCCTACAGATCTGAACATATAACTTACAAACAAGAAATGTTAAATAATGCAAAGTAGTTTTATCAGGTGTCAAGTACCAGATCTAGAATCCTATGAGCCTAGGGGGAAGATGAACAATACAAGCTGTAAGAGATCAGAATGAGAAGAGATTCCTGTAGGCTCAAGAAATCAGACCCTTGAGGAGAACCATAAAAATGAGTGGGATTTCACGAGTTTCAGTAAAAGACAGCCATTCCCCCCAAAACTGTGACTCCATTAGCACAGACAGGAAAAGATGGAAAAAGCAAAAGCATAGTGAGTTTTCCAGCCTGGCTGGTGAGACAATTTTGTGAACTAGTGGGAGCTGAGGTTGAAAAGACCAGGTTCACGTTTCTGGCAAACCTTGTCCAAAAAGCCATGGGAAATCACTGAAAGATTTTGTAAAGGGAAGTGACAAGATTAAGGCAAAATTTGGGGAGGTTAAATCATAAGCACCAGGCTAATGGATGGCAAATAAGACAAAAGAAAAAATAATTTAGGACTTTCTTCGTAATCACTGGACTTTGAAGCCACAAATAACTAGTACCAAGGAAACAGAGGCACTGAGAAGGAAGGTGGAGACTTGAAACGTACTTCTGGGCGGGGGCAGTTATGAATGTGAGGACAGCGCTTGAACTACAAACTTCAATAATGTCCCTAAGTGATACACACCGACACGGACACACAGACACACAGGCGCACACGCCCTCCAGAAGCTCATACTGCGAGCACCAGCTCTGGAGGGAAGACTGACTTTGATTCCAATTATGCCTGTCACTCTGAGCAACTAAAACCACCCACTACTCTGGCAGGTGACCCCACAAAGCAAACCAATCCATCTGGTCCACGCTCCCCATCTCCACCCGCAGGAGTCAGAGAGGGAGATGGAAAACTTTGGGGAGTAGTCCCCGGCTAACCAGAAGAGCATTTTTTTAATTCCTCCGCCAGTCTCAGGTGTTCTGAGGGAGGATGACATCGGGGCAGTCCTCCGGCCACTCCTCCCCCGAGGCCGATTATGAAACTCTGGACACTTTGTACCTCACCCCGTTAGTAAGTCCTCAGGCCTGAGGCTCCTCCCCAGACTCATAAAGGTCGCATCGCGGCCAATTGAGCTCACTTGCCTGGCAGACCGGGTGTCACAGAGACAAGCAGACTGTGGCCCGCCAGGCTCTCTCTGCTCTGCAGCCGCAGCCCCACCGCTCCCGCCCCGAGGTGCACTCGTTCCCCGGAGCCGCCGCCTGCTGCCCGCCGCCCAGCCCGAGCGCCCGCAGGATCCCCCGAAGCTCACCGCCTGCAGGACGATGGAGTCGCGCCGCGCCTTCTCCGTCCCCGCGCTGCTGCTCTGCCTGGGTAAGCCCCCGCCCGCCGCTGGAGAGGAGACTAACGCAGGCCAAGTTTCATTTGTCATTTGACAGCTGGGGAGTTTTCCACTGGGCTAAAGTGTACTCATGTAAAATAATGTCTCTTGTAAGCAGCTCTGTCTTTCCCTCAAGCCGGGGGTGGTGGAATGATGGGCTGAAGACCGGAAGAGGGTAATCTGTGTTAAAAATGTTTTTCATTGATAAATTAACTATTGTTATACATGTTATGCATCAATTAAAATAGCTCCGTATTAGGCAAAATAAAAACTTCAAAAGCTTTTTTTTTTTTTTCCTTTTGTAAATGCGCTGTTCTAGAAATCCAAAGACAGGGATGCACTGTTGACGTTTCAAGTTGTGTTCTTTCTTGTTGGGGGAGGGGGGTGGGCAGGGGGCGGAAGTAGAGACTAGACCCGCTCGCAATAGGACACCGTTTGGAAAGAAATGCTTTCCCTCTTGTCTAGCCCTCAGTTTTCTATAAGCTTCTGGGGGCGCTGGCGCGTGCGGGCGTCAGGTTTGCTGGAGGTTCGGGCATGACAGAATGACAATGCTGTTCCTGCATACCTGGAGCTGAAGCGGCAGGGACATGGTCAGGTCCGGGCGATCCTCACCGCCCTGGGATCCTAACACCTGCCGCTTCCGGCTTCCCCTGCAACCCACGCAGCTGGAGGCTGGTCAGGAGGTTTCACGGGGTGCTCACAGCACCCCATAGCCTGTAATCGCTGAGTGTACTTTATTGTCTGTCTTCCCATTTGAGATGATTTAGTGATTGTGGACAGGAAAAAAAAAATCCTATGTAACCTTTCTGGTTTGAAAAAAAAATCACTTCTCCCTAATTCCTTACACTTCAAGAGGAATTGGAGCTGTATATGAACATTTATATAAGGAAATAAAACTTGCCAGTCTCGCATTCTTTCTGGAGTTGCAATGAGGCGAATTCCCCTAATTCCCTACCTATGTAGGATGTGACAGTTAAATTATTATTTCGACATGCCTTATCTAAGGGTATGGGAAACCTCATGAAACGTATGCGTGCATAGTGGAATTTTTAAGTCCATGAACGTAAGTGTAAACTGAATATGTGGTTTCCACCATGACTGTGCTGAGTGACTTACTACAATAAATTCTCAGTAAATAATGTGGCTTTGCTATCTTTGCTTTGGAGTTTCTGTGAAAAAAAAAATAAATTTAGAAAAGTGACAGATTTCCTAGAGTTAGAAATTAACCTAGAGGTCAGATCTGGTTAAGCGCTTCCCCCTCCCCTAAACCCCCACCACCACCACCTGTAAGGTTGCATCTGAACAATAGATGTGTCTGTCCTGAGACACTCATTGAGTATTCTAATTTGAGACAGCAAGAGTCTATGAATAACCTTGTTACTACCTACCTAATGTGTGTTGTGTGTTTTTGTTGTCATGAAAGTGCTTAATTCCTTTATTGCATTACTTAATTATAGTTCACCTATTTCATCAGCTGCCAAGCCCATTTCCAAATGAGCTAGGTCAGTTTCTGTTTTCCCAGTTTGTTTAGATATGTCTCTGCCACAAGGAAAGTTCCTGTTTGACGTTCTATATCACATCTCTCTACTCTGTGCAGGTATGCAAGTCCAACAGTCTTAATCTAAAGCACATGAAAACAAGGCAAGGCCACCAGTTATTTCTGAAATTGCCTATTTTCTCACAAATAAAAGATTACCTAGAAATGCTCTTCCCAAATGGCTATCCTTCAAAAGAAGAAGTTTATTTTAGATTTCAGCAAACGTTTTATTATTGCTCTTTTGGAATTTCTATGTATTTATGACTGTGGACAAATAAAGACTTCTTTAGTTCTATCATCTGCCTCCAGCACATACAGATTTAAAGTGCTACACAATTCACACAATTATTTGGCTACTTTTAAATTTCATAAATATTTGTTATTGATGTTCTTACTTTATATATTGGGAAACTGTGACCGAAGGTCCCATAGAAAAGCAGGGCTAAACTAAGAAAGTTCACACCTGAATGAATGTACTAGCACTTTTAGCTTACTGAACATGAGTAAAAGGGTTGAGATACCCCTAACTAGATAACATACTTCTAAATAATCCACAATTTCATAGCTGAATTATCATTTCTAATCTTGTGATTGTTACAGAGTGAAGAGCAGAAATTTTTATCTTGAGTTCAGCAATTAATGGTTAGGGGCTCTTGATCTAAACATCTCCAGGATAACTTGTCCTCACTCCATTGCACAATACAGAGAATTGAGCAGAACAAACATTCTTTCCTGAGAATATGAGAAGCACAGATCTCAGTGAGACACTGGCTCACCTCTGATCTTTTCTGTTGGCCCTGAGGGTTTATGAGCTGCCTGAGTGTTACTTAGCACACTGGAGATGACACATTATAGGCGAAAAACATGATGGCGGGGTTCTTCTGCATCGATTTTGACCTAGGTACTCTAGCTGCCTTCTGCATCATGTTGCCATATGAGCAACTTGGGTAATTGGTTTAGCACAGGGGTCCAGCTCCATGAGTTGGGAAAGAAACTGAGAGTTACCAAACGCCTACTGGGGGCCAGCCATGTTGTGTGTTAGACGCTTTACACATATCATCTCATTTAGTCTTTAAAATCACTGTATGAGATAGGTATGATCTGCCCAGCTTGACAAATGAAGAAACAAAGTGAAGTCAAATGTCTTACAAGGACTTAGAGTAAATGGCAAGATCATTCTAGAACATTGTGTAAGGAGCCAGAGGGTCTCAGGGTTCTCTGGAGCTTACTAAAAATAAACAAGCTCCGGAGCAGTCTGGGTGCTGACCCCGGGCTTGGAATCTGTACATGGTATCTTTATGGTGTCACTCAAAATTAGGCACAGAAAAGATGTGACTGTTTTCTTAAACTGTGTTAAAATATGTTGAATTTTTACTTAACCTACATTTACCATTTTGAATCCACACAGTCCCCGGGAAATTACTTTTGTTATGAAGCAATCATTGATGTCACTTGACTGAAGCCTTTCTTTCTATATTTGCTTAGATGTATATTAAGGAAAGTGATCAAGGAGAAGGATACCTACACCCTTTTTCTTTCCTGTATTCCTTTTATACTATCGTGAATTGAATAGAGTATTAATAAGGGACTAAGTTGGAATCTATAGCACATTTCCATCAACAGTGAGAAAATAGACAGACTGCCTTGGTTAAAAAAAACAACCCAAAACAGTAGTGTGTAACTCTCACACAGTCACTTTGGAAAATTGAATTTGAATGTCTTCTGTCCATTTTTGCCCAAGAATCTCCTATTTCCTGGTTGTCACCTCAAAGATGCAAATACCATGTTAGAAACCCTCTTCAAAGAGACTGTAAGTTAAGGTGTGGTTTCCTCATCTGTAAGTCTTCATCCTGAATATGGACCTGTGTAATTTATCTAATTAACGTGGCTATAACTGCTGTAATATTCCTTCGGAAGACAATGGGAAGACTCCCCAAAGCTATAATAGGAAAGAGCCCGAGCAGGAGCACCCTGACAGCCATCACCTTGGTATGGCAATTCTGGAAGCTTTAAAAACAAAGTAATGCAACAGACTCAGTGTCCTCTGCGGATGCCGTTTATGTAAGTCTAGTTACAAGGCAAATAAAGGTGCAGTGAGATTCTAGGCTAAAGTAATGATTTACTTAACCAGGATACTATCTATAATACACAATATGATTCGATAATTGTCCAGAACAAAAATGTTAACCCTTTAAATTTTTAGGACAAAAATCCTGAATTTCAAATTTGAAGCATTAAAGTGAGCTAAATATAAACCCTCTTGAAAATCCTCAGGATAAGAGGAAAAGACTTCCATACATATCACAGACACATATATATCACATATATATCACAACACATTTACATATGTCAAACTTTATAATTTTGAATCAAGAGACATAGTGTATAGAAAAAGGTTTCACCCCCCCCAGTTCTTTCATTTCATGCTTTCAGAAAGATTTATTCCTTTATGATCTCAGTTTTCTTATCTATAAAATGGAGATCACAATAGCTCTGTTATTAGGTTACTGTATATGGATTTAATAAATACGATATTAGGAAATAATAAACAGCATTTAAAAAATTAGAGCTGTTATCATTATTATCACATGCTTTCTTACAACATAACGTATTCGATCCTTAGGATAATAAATATTATTATTTCCATATCACAAGTGAGGAAATAGATTTAAAAAGAAGTGAGTTACACATCGTGTAAGGTTATGTGTTTGAATATGATACACTCTTTGCTGTGGATGCTCCCAACTAACAATTCACTACTTAATAAAAGTTCTAGTCATCCTTTAAGACTGAAGAGACGTGTCCAGGCTTCTCTGATAATTCCCTCTACCTTTATCCTGCCACTCAAAATAAAAAGGAAATGTGCAGCCTGCTCCCCCCTCCTTGTTCCTCTCCCGTTTCTCTGGTCCTGCCCTTTTCATGTCACATTGTAAGAGCGTCTCTAGCTTTGTCTCTCCTTACTGGTGTTGTACTCATATTTTATAATTCATATTGTGCTAGAATAATATTAGACGCTCAAATGTTTGTTGGATGGAAGATTAGGTTGATACTTTAGAGTTTTCATCACTGTGTATTGACTCAACCAGCTGTTTTTTGAAAATGTGCTTGAGAAGCAAAATACTTTGAGACTAAGAAATAGGTTTTGAAAATTTAATTTTGTTGTTTCTGATAAAGTCTAATAATTGTTCTTCCCTCCTTTTTTAAAATTTCTCTTAATGTAGGCTGTATTTACTGATGGTATGCCTAACAAAATATAAGCTTATTTTAAATTACACACACTGTGTGTGTGTGTATGTGTCTGTTTGTGAAAGAGAGAGAGAGAGAGAGAGAGAGAGAGAGAGAGAGAGAGAGAGAAAGATTGAACAGTGATATGAATGAATGATGCATAGTCAGTAACAGAAAGGGAAGTATTGTTTTAGAAATGAAAGGAACCTTAGAGTTATCTAATCTAAATTCCATTTCCCTCTCCACACCAGCCCATTTCTACCTAGGTCTCTGTTTTCAGAGATAAGAAAACTCAGCTGCAGGGAAATAAAATTAGTATCTGAGCTAGAACTAGGCTCCATACCTCATGGGTCTAATGCAGGGTTTTTCAGCCTTGGCTCTATTTACATTATGGACTGGATAATTCTTTGTTGTGGGCTGTCCTATGCATTGCAGGGTATTTAACAGCAACCCCTGGTCTCTACCCACTAAATGTCAGTAGCACCCTGCCCCCTCCAGTTTTGACAACCAAAAATGTCTCTAGGTATTGCCAAATGACCCTGATTGACAAAATTAAAACACAAAATGTGATAGATAGATGATGTATTACAGAATTGTACACCTGAAAGCTATGTAAGTTTACTAACAACTGTCACCCCAATAAACTTCAATAATAATAAAAAAAAATTCTGAGTTGAAAACCACTAGCCTAACGTGTTTTCCATTGTTATAACACATTGCCACTCATAATTCACCAAGATGAATCAAATTAATATTAATGGTAAGCCAGATGCAAATATAAAACCAATTCTAGTGTTAAAAAAATCAACGTAGCGATTTTTATTGCCTGTTTTAGCACCACTTGCCCTAAATAATGATGAATCTTATTAATGATGGAGTCACTCATACTTTCTTCTTCTATCATTGCCTTGCTGATCACCCCATGTCTCCTTTTATAATTCTGATCTCTTGGCTCCCACAATGCTGAACTTCCTTTTTTCTCCAATTTTCTTGGCCATTTCCACTCACTCACCACCTATTTCCCCAAATTCTATTATTTTCCACTCCATACTATCTCCCTTGACATATTTGAATGGCTCCTGTGCCTTTAGAAGTCATAGTTCCTCATATGACTTTCAAATAGACTCTGTCAACTCCATTCTTATTCTATTACTTAAGATCCATATTCCCAAGTGCCTCATAAATCTAGATGATATATGAACTGCAAACCCAAACTCCTTCACTCATTATGTTCCCCTTCATGTCCACCAGCTCCAAGTGCCGCCACAGACCTGCTGCACTGCCTGGTTTTCACTCTTTTAATGGCACCACCCTCCTTGGTATTTTCTAGCCCAAAAGTTGGCATCATCTATGAGTTCTTTCCTTTCCTCTTTATCACCAAGCATCTAGCCCCATTAACTCCATTTAGGACAGGAGCTATATCTCTTGCATCAATTTTCCTTTTGGTATCTTGTTCAATATCTTCCATATAGGAAAACCTCAATAGATATTTATGGAACAAATATCATTTGAGACATGTAGTTACTAAAAGTAAGCATGGCTCAGCTGCCCTCCCTCTTTTCCACACATTGGGTGTAACTAAGCCCTTCCCACCTTAGCATCATCATGCTACAGATACATATGTGCTTCTCACTGAAGTGGAGGTCTCCAATATTGATCCAAAATATGCTTTTAGAAAAGAAAATTTCTCAGCGTCTTTTCCAATGTGATAGTTGCATTACACAGATTCTCTGAATGTAAAGTAATTAGCTTTGAGGCTTTTAAGATTACCTTTCACATACTCATTTTCTCCTTTTTTTTGTTTTTGATACTCACTGATTAAAAGCCTATCCTTTTATAAATTCATTTTTGGCAATAGGCCTGTATAAAGAATGCATAAAATGATAGTCATTACGCTTCTAAAAATGCCATTAAGTATTCAAAGCTTAGGGCCTCAATATGACCATAATGAAAAAAAGGCAAATGGTAAACACTCATAATCCAAACTGTTGCCCCTGTAGGAGGCTTTTCTTTTGAAACAATAATGTAATAGTAATTTAAATTTCTGGATTGGATCTGTAAGGATAAGTGTGATAAGCAAGACAGAAGGAAGTGAAGATAGAAAAAAGACCCTCCCATATAATGTCTTGAAGAAAAAAATATATTTCCAATAGAACATTTGAAATAATACTCTAAAAATGAATTTTTGGCTTTTAGGGGACACAAGTTTCATATTTAGAGCTCTTAGCCACAAAATTCCAAACACCCAGATTAACATAAATTGTACCCTTTACATAAGAGTTCACATGCATTCTCCTTCATTACGAGAACACTTCCATTTAGAACAAGATATACATCTTTAATTGCATTTTTAGGGTAAAATAAACTATACCCTTATATTTTGACTCACTGGGTCTCGATTTGAATAGCTTTAGGCATAGTACTGTTTGATGATTGAAATATATGAGCACTTGGAAGTATGATTTATAAATTACTATAAAAATTGAAGAGTATAATGCCTGTGAATTGAAAAACATGACCTATTAAACCTTTTCTTGCCACTTGACAAAGAATGTCCTACGGCTATCTTTTTAAACTCAAAATTAAAAGGAATAACTTATTTGTAACTTGTTATTCTATCAACCTCTGGTTCCCTCCTATTTTATCTCAAATAGTCATAGTTGGTTTTTACATTTTGCTTTTAATGAAGCTTAGTTATAAGGCTAACATTGAAAAGCTGTAGGAAGAGAATGATTGCTGATAGAAGGCAAGGTTTTATACGTAAATATTATAGATTACTCTATGAAAAGTAGGATGTTACTAGAAAATACTGACAGTAGTTCTTCTCAGCATCTGATGTGATAAAGTATTTACAGTTATTTTAACCAAGGTGAAGTAAGACCTTATCTATAGTGAAATTTGATTTAAAACAAAAAGGCACCTGGAAATGATGAAGGCATATTCACTCCTTAAAGTATACAAGACCTAACAAGCCTACTATGTTACAGACAAATCCTAAAATTATAGACTGCCATGGAAGAGGCAGAAAACTAACAGTCCATGAGTAGAGTGGCATGTGACCTTAACAAAAGTGTGAACAAAGCGGATTTTGCTACTTGTTTGGGCTGGGCAAATACTATGATTCATTATGAGTTTGCTGTTCTGGTCTAAATATTCCAAAAGGTTCAAGTAGGAAAATAATTTGCATTCCTTTCACTCTGTAATGTATTTCATTTTATTTTGGGTCATTTTTCAGGAGAGCCATTTTATCCTTGAGAATTGCAGTTGCTATTGCTGGCCCAGCTTGGTTAGCCAGTCACAAAAGCCCTGCCTGCTTCTAGATGAGTACCTCAGGGTGGCCATGAAAAAGCAAAGTCAGAAGAAACCATAAGAAAGACATGCGATAAGAAAGACATTTTGTACATTTGGCACGCTGCCTGACTCTTGGGCAAGTACTTCTTAGTGCTCCAGGGCCCACAACGTTTAGTGCTATCCCCATTCGGGTGATGGTATTCAACTTCTCCCACGCGTGCGGTCCCCAATATTGTATAAGGGTGTAGGCTGGGCCCTGACTCACAGGGTAGAGGTGATTTGTATCCTGTGAGTCACCGGCACTATTTCCTGCTGGCACATTTGAAATTTCACTGAAACACAGTCTCTGAAAGGGGAAGGGAGAGAGATGAATAGGTGAGCTCCAAGTTCCTAAAACCCATTTGGAAAGTTCACAGAAATAATGGCCTCTAAAGGGATTTTGATTTTTCATAGCAGTATTGCAATAGAAGCTCCAAACTGCCAATTTTGAGTTTAGAGATCATTTACCCCCATCACCTCGCGCAGAGCAACTTCTACCTTAGTTACCGATGGAAAGCTTGCCACCAATACAAAGGACAATTTTGTACATTTGTAGCTCATCTGTTTTCTGGCACACTGATACTCCCCAAAATCTTTATTTTGGTATCAGAGTGAATTATTTTCTTAGCAGGGACCCATGGTCAAGGATCAAAAATTGAAATCTAATATTTGCAGTTGAATCTCAGAGAGATGGTGATGTTCAAAAACACTATAAAGTCATGAAAAACTGAAAGATTAAAGAAATATATGGATATAACTTTAGCATCAATTCTTTCCCTGGATGACTTTAAAATAGTGAGTAGTGATTCTTAAGGGTGACAGGGTAGGAGATATCAGAATCTTCCATGGTGGATTTTTTCAGTCTTTTGATCACCCCCACTTACTCCTCTACCCCAGTTTGCAAGGTTCTGGGGCAGGGGTGAGGCGGAAGGAAGCTTGAGAACCACTGCTTCAAAGCAATAGAGCTGTGCAGATGAACACATGATTTAGTACTAACTTTGCTATCTTATTGGCTGCATACATCCATGATGGAACTGCAGTCTAAAAACATTCATTTGAGAGACACATTTAAAATTATTTACAATTTCGTCTGTAAAATACCCGGATGTTGGATTAATGTAGCAAGTCTCACAGAAACCATCCTGACTGATGGACTATGTCCAAGGGAACGTCACAGCTGAGGAGAGCCCAGTTTTTGTGGAGGCACACCCTGCACTGAACATACTTTAATTCTCAAAGACAAATATTTCACCTCTGGCCTGACCAAATGGAACAGTTTCTAACAGTGGAAAAACTAACAACTACTAAACACCTTAAAAAGAAAAAAAGACTTAGAAGCAAAACAGCCAAACAATTAGCTGGATTCTAAAATAGTCGCAAGTTGCAGTTGTAAGCAGTTCCAAACAGGAAAGGCTAGTTTCTGATTTCTGCAAAGGATAAAGAAATGAGCTTCAAATGTGCATTTGCACAATGGACCTGGCTGGCCCTTTCATGTTGGGAGAATTGATAATTCCTCCTCCACAGTGCTCCTGAGTTGAAGCAAGGAGGAAGAGGACTGTCAAGGATGTAAAAACACACACTTAGAGCTCCAGCTTGTGCTGAGCACACTGTATAAGCTAAAAGGTTTAACTCTTCAGTCGTGAAAGTGCATGGTAGAATTATATTGAGAAATACAACAAAATTGGCTTGGTTGAGAATCTAGCTCATGAATCTAGCTCATAAAAAGCTATGTAGACAAAATCATCTTTTTCCATCTTTGTTGAATTGGCAGTGAAATCCAAATTCTAGCCATCCTCTACAATTTAAGAAAGATTTTCCTATGAGTAATCGAAGCACCATTTATACTGTAGGAGAAATATGGAGTGGGGAGAAGACAGCTCTAAACTTTTCAAAAAGTATTTTCAAATCATTGAAAAACTATGACGCAGATATCAAGACACATTTCTAACTCTTTTATGGTCACTAGATAATTGGTATTTGACAAATCATTTAATGTAACTGCACTGAGGTTGTTTGAGGTTAATAACTACTTCACAGGGATGTTTTAACTGTCGAGTTTGAAATATTATGAAATTACATACTGTTATACTGATGCATAGTTTTCAGTACCCAAAGACTATGCAATTTGCTTAACAGATACATGCCTTCTCTAATTGAGAAAATATATAATAAAGTCCTTTATTACACGGATAAATCATCCTTTGAAGTACCAAATTAGAGATGTATAATCTTGTTACAGACCAGTAGAGGGCATTACCCACATAGGAGTATACTGCTAACACTGGAGCCTAGATGTTGAGCATCAAGGAACATTTATGGGAGTTTCTGGTATGTTGCCCTTTTTAGAAAATATCGTTTCCTTTAATTATCCCCAAAACTCTGTGAGGGAGAGAAAACAAATCACACAGCTCAAACTTTCTCCCAGGATTCCCTTTCCACCATACTTTGTTGCCTCCCTTCAAGGTTAAACATTCTGCTTCAATTTGTCCTTACCCTCTTTTGTTCTGTGTGATATCCATTATACTCTAGCATTTTATTGTCCTGTTTCCAAATTCTGTAATGTGACCCATTAACAACAACGCTATGTACCTTTAGGAAAGTTACTTAAACTCTCTATGTCTCAGTTTTTGCATATGTCTAATGGCAACAATAATAGCTTACTCAAAAGTGACTGAGAGGATTAAATGAGATAATATAGATAAGGAGAACTATGCCTGCTTATAGTGCATGTTCCAGAAATGGTAACTGCTGCCAATATTACTACTACCATTTATATTTATGTAACAATTACTCATATGGACTGGAAACAGTGGCTGAAGTACAAATGCCTGACTCTTAAACAGAAGAGGCTAAACTCTCTTTAGTAAACATCCGTGAAATTAAAAGCATTCTTCTTACGCTTTCTATGCAATTCAGAGACTACTTGAGTCATTCCGGTGCCTGTTTTCCAGCATTTATTTTTTCAGTGGAGACACATGAAACGCCTTGTTCAAACTCCTCCTGGGCTGACAGAAACTGTATTCTAGGGCTCAGTGAGGTTCATCTCACCTGTGTGTTCTTTCCCAAGTCAGATAAGATAGACAGTATTCTGACTTGGCTTCGATTACATTTTACAATGCAAAGAGTAATGAAATCAACAATGAATGTATCTCAGGTTGAGAGTCCTGTTTAGTTGTTACCTTAAATAGAGCCTACTTTTCATTTGAAGCCTTCTTTTGTGATAGGGCTTCACCTTGGAGCATTGCTCTGAACACATCTTGGAGTGAAACAGTGCAAACCGTATGGTTTTCCCATTGCTAAGCTTCTTAAGAAATCAGACTTCAAAATCAGGTGTTTCAAAAGGTTCTTGTGAAATATTAAACTAACCATGAATGTAATGCCAAGGCTTTTTTTTTTTTTTACCCTTGGACAGAAGAGCTCGGGGTTCATTTGTCTTTCAGCTATATGCCTGTTTCCATGAATTATTTTTTTGTGGTTTTGATGGATCAAATTCTTGAAGTCATTAAAACAACTCTATAAATACTGCAGTTACGTGGAAATCCGATTAAGGTTTCTTTCCTTGAAGCATTAATTACATATTTCATTTTCTCCATAAATAGGTTTCCATCTTCTGCAAGCAGTTCTCAGTACCACTGTGATTCCTTCTTGCATCCCAGGAGAATCTGAAGATAACTGCACAGCTTTAGGTAAACCGCACTTTGTCAACACTGCATCAAAAGTTACACATTTTTAACAGAAATATAACTTAAAGACTGTAAATATATGATGGGAAACAAAGGGAGGATAGCCTCTGTGTTAATAAAAGAAAATTTTAACACTTCTTATGAATTAGTGACCTGGAAAACTTATATAAAGAGATAATTGGGGGGAGGGGGCTGAGCATTGAGTTATATGGAGAGATTTGATCTTGAAGAGATAGGGAACAAGAAAATCAGATTCCCTATGGCCATTCCTCAGAGCTCGCTGTGAAACCATTCTTAGAGGTTGGATTCCAGGCAACACAAGAAAACTTAAACTTGTACAGAGTAGATAATCAATGTCTTTTTGTTGTTATTTTTCATAAGAGGAACACATGATGCCCTTTCTAGTCGCAGCATTCATTTAGAAACATTTATGGAGTATGCAATACGTGCAAACATGGTGCTTAAGAATAGGGATACAAAGATAAGTGATGCATAGTCTCTTGCCTGCAAGGACCTCAGAGGACTCTGGATGCCATTCAGGAGAGGTCAGCTCTCTGTGTAGTCAAGAGTTATTGAATCACTGAGCCAAGGGTTATCCTGAGTCAAGGGCTATGCTGAGAAATCAGGATATTTTCCCTAACGTCATCTTCTCTCTTATCATCCTTTATCATTGGACCCTGGAGGTTTGGTCTGCCACCCACCCTCTTTTTTTTGTTATTGCTTTTTTGAATTGCAATCAAGATGCAATTTTTTTTATTATTTCATAAGCATCCTTCCCATTTTAGTATATAGATTGCAACACTATTTCTAACGAGGCTCCTATTTTTATTGTTGTTTTTGCCTAACTGAGGCATTTGTACCTTGGGGTTTGTCTAGCTCATGTTCAATTCTCATTGTTAGTGATGGTAGGAGGCTTTGATTGATTTCTTTGATAATAACCTCAAAAATTTGGGAATGCCCACCGAAACAAGCCTTACGTACTTAAAAGTCACTGTAGAATTAAGCTCTCTTTAATGAATTAATGGATTCAGCTAACAATTGCTTTTGGAATAATGAATTTCAGAATATTTTGAGACTTGAAAAAAATTGGACAAACTTTGGGTAACTGAATAACTGTAGAAGGTAATGATTTTTGTGTGTATCTAAAACTTAATCGTTGTCTTTTGAGAAGTACCCGGTTTGTCTGATTTAGTCTGTTTGACATTTTTCCTTATAGATCAGGTGCTTGTTTATTGTCTCAGGACTGTGATAATAAGAGTGACTTCTGCTCCTGAAAATGCTCATTGACTGAATGGCCCCTGACCTGCTTTGTCACAGTAGATCAGTGGTTACTATTCTGAAAGGGCGATCAATGCTTCAAAGAAGGCAACAGGATAAATTCAGCTTTCCATTGCCTTCACAGTTCGGACAGACAACAGTCCTCGTGTGGCTCAAGTGTCAATAACGACGTGTAGATCTGAAATGAATGGCTACTGTTTGCATGGAGAGTGCATTTACCTGGTGGACATAGATGACAATTACTGCAGGTAATATCCCCCAAACAAACAAGCAAACAAAAAACAGGTTATTTCAAACCTATATTTCTTTTTCTATTTTTCATTTTTAAAGTGACTCCATATTCCCATGAGCAGAAGTTTATGTATATGATGAGCATGCAATTTGTATGTACCGTTAAAAACTTTAATAAGGGTTTGTTTGTTTTTTAAATTAGAGAATAGTAGTTACCAAACTGTACAGATACCTCAGGGGTACAGACTGACGAGGGGTTCAGATGCCTCTCTCTCACACTTGCCACACTTGCAGCTCAACTTTTAATCTTTTCACTGGACTTATGTATCAGCCACTGTTTTAGGAATTGATTCCACTGTTACAAATAAAAAGCACCTCCAACCTACAAAACTTATGAAACACTGTTCTAGACTGGCAGTCACCCTGGCAGCTGAACCAGACTGTCACTTTTGTATCACAGCTCAGCTTAAGAGCTATGTGGAGCTCTGTTTATCGAGGTTGGCCCAGTTCTAGGTCGGTCTTTGAATTCACAAACTTTCGGTAAACCATGTAGATTTCTTGCATTATAGTGTGAAATTAGTTCTTACAGAACAAATTCATAACCATGATTTCTTTTTAAGATAATTGATCTTTCTCTTGCATTTTCTTTTAGGTGTGAAGTTGGTTATGCCGGTGTCCGATGTGAGCACTTCTTTTTAACCGTCCAGCAACCCTTGAGCAAAGAATATGTGGCTCTGACTGTGATTCTTATTATACTGTTTCTTCTCATTGTTGCTGGTTCCATATACTACTTCTGCAGATGGTAAGCCAGTGTTTTTTTGCACTCTGCTTTTATAAATTACTTTTACATAATACAGACTTACAAACTTGGTAAAAATATAGACAAAGTATTATTTAGAGGGATCAGACAGATTTTGCATTGATGATACTTATACAGAAGTTTTAATGACAGAACATCTGGATTTAATTCTATTATTAACTGTTACTTATTACCTATGTGACCTTATGCAAGTCAAACTTGGAGCATCAGTTCTTTATAAAATACAGATAGCAATCCTTATCCTACATTAATTGCAGAACTGTTTTCAGTGTTGAATATCATAATTCATGGGAAAGTAAACCATAAGCCATGATGCCAATGTTATACTTAGGCAGTTGTATTTAATTTATTAGGTATTTTATAAAACACAGCCTTGTAAATTGATAACCCCAGAGACTAGGATCTTAAAATTTAAAGCAGACTAGCAGAAATGAGTTTCCAGACCATTATAACAGCTTGCTTTTAAAAAATGGCTCATGTCAGTTTCCTAAAACAGTCACAATCCATTCTCATGTACAATACAAGACTGCTAGGGTTAGGACAGGATATGGTAACAGTGTGAATTAGTTAACAGCTGTCTTTAAAATGTCTCCATGAATCTTTCTTATTTTGGATATGGTACAAATCGTTCAATGTAGATTTGAATGAATTTTATTTTTTGCTGAAAGTAGTGCTCTTCTACTTTTGAAAGTTCAAAAGTGTGCTTTTATAAGATTAAATTTATTTTGTCCAGGCTTGATTCTAAGTATTCATCAAATAATAATGCCTTCCTAATTATGATCACAACTGAATATGATTATAACTGAAATACACCAGAAGGTCTTTGACTATAATTCTTCCTCTTATAAAGGTAGGGAAAATGAGACCTGGGGGGCGGGGGGATTGACATGCTCCATCTCATGTAGTTGACAAGCGGCAGAATTAAGGCTAAGCAAAGTCTTTTTAATTGTATTCTTCCACTGCATAAACATTATGCAGTTTCCTCAAGACTACATGCCTCATTCCAAAACAGGTACAAAATGCACTCAAAATATTAGGAAGATAGCTTGAATGAATGAATGAACGAAGATTCCGAATTGTGATAGATTTATGAACCCTAGCGGGAGAACCTGGCCAGGTTATGTAACCTACTTGTACTTCACTTTCTTCATCTGTGAAATGAAGATGATAATCACAAATAGGATAAAATAAATAATAAGTGTACAGCACTTAGAATATTGCCAGTCATCTAATCAGTGCCTGATAAATACTAATTATATTAATTTGTATTGGTGATAACATTATATCAGTATGATGGGTAGAATGTAATAATGCAGTGTGATAATCAAAATACTAGTTCCTTAGTAGGAAGGAAGGAAAGAAAGAAACGAATGGAGTGAAGAAAAGAGAGATTGAGATAGAGATAATAGAGAGGGAGGCAGAGAAGAAAAGAAAGAGGGACAGAGGAAGACAGAGAGAAAGAGAGAAAAGGGAGGGAAGTGAAGGAAGAAAGAAAAGAAAGGAAGGAAGGAAGGAAGGAAGGAGGAAGGAAGGAAGGAAGGAAGGAAGGGAAAAACAACAACAAAGAAACCAGGCTTAAATCTGGTCAAATGCTCTCCTGGAGTCTTGCAATGTTCACAGTCATGTTAAAGTCTGTGAGAAGTCCTTTAATTGTGTTCCACCATTTTCTGCCCAAGTTGTTTGAGCACAGAACACTAGCCCTTTCTCCTTTTTCCCTCTTGTCCTACCTAAACCTATTCACTTCGTCATTTTGGAAACACTATGCTGATGGAGCGCTTGAATCCATATATTTGTTCCTTTTGTCAACATACTTTGTTCTTAATACTGTTAACTACAGGGCTGACAATTTCATTTCTGAATATTTCTAGGTACAGAAATCGAAAAAGCAAAGCACCAAGGAATGAATATGAAAGGGTGACCTCAGGGGTTTTGGCATTGCCACCACAAATCTGAATGGTGCCATCAAGCTTACGGGCCAGGATGCAAGCATGCCTGTTTATGTTAATATTCCTATTTTATTAATAATATTTATGTTGGGTTATGTGTTAAGTCAACAATGACATATTTTTAATATACTTGGAAAAGTTTTTATTTTTGTTTTATTATTGACTATTTCTATAATGTACACAAACTATTTAATATGGGAAGAAAATTGATATTTTTGTAAGAAATTATTTCCTGGGCTAAATGCTTTCTTGAAAGTTTCAAAACTTATTTACCTGCTGCACAATGCTTAGGAGTAAATAATCCCCAGTTTGTTGCTCAGGAAATATACACAAATGACAGATTTCTGTAAGCCTAAATATGTGGTCAAATCAATCGAATATTTGTCTACTCCTCAAATCAATGATAATTGGTTTGACTATATAATAGTTTGAAGTATGAGTTGACACTGCTGTGTCATACATTGAAACAGTGATACAATGGGAACCGAGAGAAGCAAATATGAATCATGCTAAATACCACATCTTTGAAACAAACTAAACTGGGAGAGCTGTGCTCCCTCCAAGCCCATCCTCAGCTAAAATTCTGTTTCTCTGCCTGGAGGGGAAGTGAACAATTTCCTATTCTAACTCACAACTCCTGTGGACACTAGTCACCAGTCTAACAGATTTTCCTTAAGTAAAATGAAACAAGAACTTAATTTTATATCATCTTTTAGGTAAATAGTAGATATTTTATAGTGTCACAATGTGTTTTTTGTGTGTAACACTTAATGTGACATAACTGTTGCTCATGAGAAAAAATCCACACTTAAAGCCAAAATTTGTGCTTCTTTTTAAAAGTATTTATTTTCATAGGGACTTGGCTGAAAAAAATTTAAGATGAAATCATAGTCCAAGTTTGTTGGACTAAACATTAAAGAAAATAATTCTGTATATTGTCTAAAGACAGATATATAGTTATATACAACAGAGTTTTAACTTGAAATAATGCAGTAAGTAGCTTCTTCTAGAATTTAAAACTATGTATGTAAAATTATATCCTGCTTCAGGAAGTGGGGAAAATAAGTCATAGCATATTTTGCCAAATGAACAAATTCATTTGAAAGCTTTTAAAATTTAGAAACTCAACGACGCCTTCCCTATGGAGCCTAAGATGAAACAAGGACCCTGCTTTCTGTCTTTTATTTTTTTGAGAGAAACTAAGGTTTCTCCCGTGCTCACAGCCTGTGGTCTCAGTGAGTTAAATAGGATACTTGGCAACTGCATAAGGAGCCACAGCTGTCACCTCCTCCGGATCTCATGGGAGACTGCCTCACTGAATACTCGACCTTTGGGTAGAGTCACTCAGGATCACACACCTGGTCAGGGAGGGTCTATTCTTTTTCCACTTCTCTTCATGACACGTGCTAGGGCAACAAAGAGAAAATAAGTGATGGCTGACCTCTGAAGTGCCAGGTGCCAGGACTTGCCTTCATATAATATATCCCTGCATTATATATCCTGGTGCATTCACATGATTCTTATCCAAAGTCCTGGAGATATAGTGTGTGTGCATGTGTGTGTGTGTGTGTGTGTGTGTGTGTGTGTGTATGTGATGTATATTTTTATACAAACACTTGTACATTTGAGCTTAATCATAGAACTATAGTCATTTGGTGCTCTATCAACAATATATAAAACAAAGACAAAATAAAAAAAATACAATAAAATTCAGTGAGATCTAAAAGGATCTTTCTGTTTTTCATTTAACAGAGTTGAAGTCAAATGTGCTGTGTAAGAACACATTTTAAATCCTATAAATATTGACATCTACTGTATGCAAACAAAGTCTGCCTATTTTAAGTGATCTTGATTGTTTCAAAGAAAATGTATTGATTAACCAAGAAATCAGCTTCAATTCATTTATTTACAAAAGGGAGTCATATTGGTTTACCTTAAGCATCTCAATTCATATTACATAACTAATTGTGTGTAGCTTGGGATGGTTTTAATCTGTACTTAAGAAAGTTTAAAAACCTAACCACTGTAATAGTTACTTATAAATGCATATTAAATAATAAAAAAGGTATAACCCAGATTGCTTTTTATAGGTGGTAATAAGTAAAAAATGATTGCTTTAATGAGGATAATGCTAAGAAAACATAAAAAATGATGCTATCAGCTCATGTTTCCTACAATGGAAAGATTTGTGTTCAGATTTAGTCTATCTTCTTCATTTTACAGGTTTCTCACTATATTTCTAGAAGGGTCTATTTATGTCCAATGTATTGAGAACAAATGCAAATTGAATGCATAAGTGCATAATTTATGGCTTCCCATCAAGGCCACACAATAACTCACTTGACACACTCCATAACCAAGGATGTAAAATTCTATGATTGATACTAAAGGTTTAACCTCAAATTGAGATTTATGTAATTAGTATGTTGAACATTAAAATACAGTAGAGCACTACTGTTCTTCTAGACATTTTTTTGCTCTCACCTCTCTGCTTTTAAAAGTCAACGCAGTGGGAGAAATGGTGCACTGGTATGATTATATCTAACTCAGATTTTTATTTTTTGTGTCCTTAAGAGTTAGCTAAAATCAATTGCTGTCAGATAAACAAATTTTCATGGAATAAATGTGTGATATTAACTTCTAATTTCTATTGATTTCAATGATACAGTTTTTAAAACTTATGTCTGATCCGTTTTGTCATTTTTGCTGCTCTGTAGACTTTTGGGAAAAAAATGTGTTTCATTTGCTGCCCAATATTTTCAGTTTGTTTTTTTTCTACTCTTATTCATAGGGGAGAAAGGGGAGTAACAACTTATATAAACAGTGTACTGGAGTACATTTTAATGTTTTAATTTAAGAGTAATTTTACCTGAAACATTTGTTATTCAAATTGGATCATGTTAAATATGAGATAATGTATTTTTCTGTTTATTTTTTTACACTCTGTAATTTGCACTTTGTAAGTTTAAAGAGCCATTTTGGTATTCAATTTATATTACATATTAAAGATGCTATGGGACATAAAATTGTATTGCATGCAGCTTAAAGTAACTTATATGATAATGAATTTTATCAGAGTACTGAATTGTATCAATTTGTTTATGTTCAATATCAGCTTTGATAATTGTGTACCTTAAGATATTGAAGGAGAATATAGAGACTTTACAAGATACTATTAACATTTATTTATTTTTGTTGGGAACTGGAAAAAAAGCACAACTGAAAAATAAAAATGCATTAAGCCATGCATAAAAACTTCACTGGTAGAGTCTTTTTTTCCTTTTTTTTCCATAATTCACTAAAGAGTTTAAAAGCAGTGACAGGACTACAATGTGTTTAGATATAAAGACATATGATCTCAGTTTGGGTAAGCATTATATAACTTTATCACATTTTATGGCCTACCATAGTAAAGAATTTCTTTGAAATATAAGAAGTCACATTGATTATAAAATTCTCGATGTTAGTATTTTGTTAAAGAGTATTTAAAAGTATTTCGAAAAGGAATAGATACCCTACTGACATATGATACCAAAAATATATATATACACATTTTAAGAAAGGAAATCTGTATTAAAATTTTAATACTCAATATATACCAATAACAAAAGATGAATACAAGTCACGTTTGACTTCTGCAATTACAAGAGGTGCTCAAAGTGGTTACCATCAGTGTCCAGGCACTTCTGATTACGGCAAACTACTGCTTGAGCAACGTTGACCAAAGTGTCCACTTGTATACGTTTTTTTGGCATCCTCTGTTTATATATATATATATATATATATATATATATATGAAACTTTTAAAAGGACACATCTGCCAGAAGCATGTCTCATGATTTTTCGTCATCTTCTCCCAACCAAGTGGCTTGGTTTCCCCAGGCTTTCAGAGATGGAAACCTCTGGTCCCTTTGAAGCTCCAACACAGTAATGGCTCCCATTGTTCATGTGCCAACAACACACAGAGTGCTTTATCTATTTATTAAATCTTTGCCCCATTTCATTAGCCTGCAGATAGGGCAGGGAGGCATAGCTATGACTATTTTACAATCACAATGATAGTAAAAGGTGGAACTGGCATGAGAAACAAGGCCTTCTGATCCCCAATTCTACTGTTATCCTGGTCATGTCAGAGGCAGCATTACCATCATGTGGAGTTAATCTGGAATCTAGTTTAGAGTTTCCTTCGGTTAAAAAGAAATTTTTGTAAAATAAAATTCTTGGGAACTTACAGAATCATCAGATTGACTCTGTTCAAAGTCTGAGAACCCAGAGGATAAGAAAAAAAACTCTTTGAAACACATTTTCCACTTGGCTTCCAGGATATCACTCTCACCTGACTTTCCACCTGCTTCTCAGTCTCATGTTAGGTTTTCCTTAATATCTCTCATCCTGCACCACTGATTTGTAAATACTGGACAGCCTCTAACTCTCAATTTTGGGATATTTTTCTCTATATGCCCACTACTTACTTTATTTCATATAGTCTTATACCTTTAGTTGTCATGTATATACTGGTTACTCCCAGCTTAGATATTTCTGCTGAGTTCAAGACTTCATTATTCAACTACTTATTTAATATCACTTGGATGTCTACTAAACATTCATAGGTAACATGTTCAATAACTGATATCCCCCTGAAAAGTTGTTTCTTCTACAATGTTCCCACCTCAATTAAATTCAGTTTCATCCTTTTTCTAACTTAGGCCCAAAATTTGGTATTATCTCTGGGAGGTGCTAAATGACTCATTTTAAGTGATTTCAGAAAGGATTACCCTAATTTTTTTTAATATAATAATGACAGAATTGGTTACTTTTGAAGAGATTATGTAGAAGGAAAAAATTCCAGTATACCAGTTAGGCAGACTATCACAATTTTCAAAAGGGAGAAATTATAGGCACTGAATTTGACTGATCAATTCTAGGTCATATTTTACCCCAAATGGCCACAAAACATTATAAAACATAAGTGCTGTTCATGAAGTTCCAACATGAATTCATTAAGAAGGAGACATAAAACATGGATTTCTTAAATATCCTGTTTGATCACCAGCTAATGGTATTCACCCATCCTATGAAAGCAAGCACAAATGCTCCATTCAGTTTATCTGAATATCAAAAATATCTGGGGAAAGTCTTCCAAAAACTTCATATGAACCTGAAGTATAAAGTACCTATTAAGAAAATAAGCACAGCCTAGGCTCATTAATGCAGATATTTTGAATGGATCCATTACATGCTAAATAGACAGAGCCATGAGACAGGATGATAGAAAACTTTGGATAAGGGCTTGATTACACTCACTGGGGATATAGGAGATATACATAAAAAGTTCAATCAGTGGAATGGTGACTTTTCCAGTCAATCTGTCAGAATACCTATTTCCAATTCTTTGGGGGAACAGCAGGATTAATACCAAGGAAACAAGTTCCTGGCCCTCAACTTGTTATTAAGAACAATTCACATTCTAAAAAAAAAATGATAAAAATCAATACTCTATGAATTAGTCTACCAATATTTATTGAAAATCTGCTTTTAAAAAATCTATTAATATATAAGGGGTTGTAGAGTATTCAAAAAAAGTGTAAAATATACTGTAGTTTTCAAGAAACTTAGAAGAGGAATTTGAAATTCTGGGGACATTTAAAGAACAATCCAAGACTTTAGTAGTTAGGATTGTTTGATTTTCATGGGACAGAAATAATTCTGGCTTAAGAAGAAATGTGTGGGAAGGAATTAGATAGAATTCAAGGAAAAGCCAAAGAAACAGGGAAGTTCTAGTAATTTAGTTAACAGTGGGCTGCTTCTAAGAGGTGATGTGCCACTATTTTTAGCTCTTGGGTGCCTGTGGCCTAGGGAGACACATTGCCTAGCTGGCATCACGGGCTAGCTTCTTGGCTAGGAGGGAAGTACATTGTGGTTGAGAAGCCACTAAATTGATAGCTAATGGGAGAAACCTGCCCCCCAAAGGAAAATCAGAGTGATCTTACCAGAGGAAGAATAGATAAATTCTGAACAGACATACAGAAGTCCACCATATATACCAAATAGTATCATATCAAACAATTTAGAGAAAGGTGACATCAAAGCAGAAGCTTTTATTAAGGAGGTAAGAGTTTAACTGGGCCTTGGAAAATTGACAGGACTTTGATAAGCAAAGGAAGGACTGTAAGACATTTTAAATGAAAGAATAATCAGCAAACACACTAGAAAAATCATAGCATGTTTAAGGCATGTCATGGAGACCATCCTGACAGGAGCATAGGACCTCTATTTGGGAATAGTTAAGACTTTAGTTTGAAGGATCTTCAAAGCCATACTGAGAAGATAAACTTTACATTAAGGGTTAATAGGGAATCTTTTAAAGCTTTCGATCAGAGGAGTGACACCATTAAGCAGAACAGTGGTAGGCAGAATAACGCCTCCCTCCTTTCATCTTCCAAAGATGGACACCACTTAATCTCTGGAGTCTGTAAATATGTTCTCGTCTATGGCAAAAGGGACATTGCAGATGTGATTAAGGTGACAGACCTTGAGGTGCGGAGGTGATTCTGGCCTAGCCAGGTGAGCCCAATCTAATCACAAGAATCCTTAAAAGCAGGGTGCTGTTCCCAGCTCTGGTCAGAGAGCTGTGCTGGAAAAGGACCTGACCCACAGTTCCTGACTTTGAAGACAAAAGAAAGAGGCCACAAACCAAGAAATGCAGGTGGCCTATAGCAGTTATAAAGTCAGGGAAGATTTCCTTCTTCTTTATAGCTGAGTAATATTCCATTGTGTAAATGTATCATAGTTTCTTAATCCAGTCGTCTACCGATGGGCATTTCAGTTGTTTCCAAGTCTTGGCTATTGTGAATAGCACAGCAATGAACATAGGGGAGCATACAGTTTTACGAATTCATGTCTTGGGTTTCTCTGGATAAATACCTAAGAGTGGAATTGCTGGGTCATAAGGTAGTTCCATTTCCAGTTTTTTGAGATACCGCCATACTGATTTCCATAGTGGCTACACCAGTTTGCAGTCCATCAACAGTGCACCAGGGAAACTATGGTACATTTACACAAAGGAGTATTACTCAGCTATAAAGAAGGAAATCTTACCATTTGCAACGATATGGATGGACCTAGAGAACATTATGCAGATAGACCAGGTAATGGAGTGTTGTAATGACCTAGATGTAAATTGAAGAAAGCTTAGGTCAAGATTATGTCTGGAAGAACAGAGAGCAAAAACAGAGAGGAAAATTTTAGACACATCACAGAGGGAGAACCAAAAGTACTTAATGATTGAATATGAGAAATTAGAGAAAGTGAAGTCAGAAAGAATTAAGTTGAGGAAAAGGGAAACTAATCTAGTTTAAATATGTTGAATCTAAGATAACAGCAAGATATATATATGTTTGGCAATACCTCAAATTTATATATACTGTTTTACAACTTACAAAACACTTTCACATCTATTAACTCTTTGTTTAAATGCATTCTCTGAGATGGAAGGTAGAGATTAATAATTATTACCTACAAGAGAATATAGGCTCCAGAAAGGTGATGGTTTGCTTTGAGTCACAAAGTGAGTCAAGTCATAGAACTTATGCACTATTGCAGGTCCCCTGAGTCCCAGGCCAAATTTCCACCCACTTGGAGCTGCCTCCCAGTGTGGAGCTTGGCTGTCTAATCTGAGATAAAGATGTAATGGCAGGAAGTCCCATCACAGAAACTGATGCCACAGAAACATTTCAAGTTAAATACTTCAGAGGAGTGAAGGGAGAGGAAAAATGCCAAGGAAACCAATGATGGACTCCAAGGAAATGTTTTCACCCAAGGAACTGGTAAAAGAAAGGAGCCAGTGAAGGCAAAAGAAATGGTTAAATATTTCATTTATTCATTCATTCAAAAATTACTTATGAAAGGCTTATCATATGTCTTACTGATCTACGTCCTGAGAATAAGTGATGAACAAGAGAGATAATGCCTGGAATTTATATTTCTAGTGGGAAAAGAAAGAAAATAAATAAATACTAGTAACAGCAATAGTAGCAAACATTTATAGAGGGCTTACTATTTGTTTTAAAGCTTTTAAAATGCAATAACATTAAACCCTCATAACAACCCTATGTGGTATACAACTACTTTTATAAGGCTAATTGCTCAGATGAGGACACTGAGGATCAGAGTAACTTGTCAAAGGTTGCACAGGTAGTGATAAAGTAAGTTAGTAACACATATATACTCTGGTTTCAGGGCTGCTTTAGCTGGAGTGGTCAGGGAGGCATGTCTGTAGAGATACCATATGAGCAGAGATGTAGAGAGATGAGGCGAACTTGCCCATACAAACATGTGGAGCCAAAGTAGTTTTGAACAGGAGGTACAAAACCTCTAAGTTCAAAAGACAGCATGGTCATTGTGGCTGGAGCAGGCTCAATGGTCAGTGGCAAGAGATGTCAGAGGTAGGCAAGGGTAGTAAATTTCAGAGACATAGGCTATGGTAAGGGGTTTGCCTTTTATTAGAAATGCAATAAGCTATCATAGGGTGTTGATATAATTTATACTTCAAAAAGGCCAGCCTATCTGCTCTGTGGAAACTAAACTAAAGAGGGGAAAGACAAGCCTGAAAGAAAAGTTAAGGGCTTATTTTAATCACTCTCTTAAATTAAAATATGGCAGGGACAAAGATGGCAGTAGTAAGGTGATGAGATCATACATGTATTATTACTAATATGATAACTTGGGCTGTATTTAGAATATACTTCATATCACCAGGACTTGCTGATGGTTATAACCTGGAAAGCAACTAAGAGAGCACAATGCACAACGGCATAAAAGGCAGGAGTAAAAACAATCCACGCTTTACAGCAAGAGTCAACACTGTCTAATACAAAAGAAACCTAGGAAAAACCTGAGGAAGAGGGAAAATGCCACTGGTTTTGACTTCTGAATGCCATTAAGGGTTGAAAGAGTGTTTTTAGTGGATGACCGGGTGGGGGTCGGTGGTAGATTGCGCTAGATTAAAAGAGTTGGTGGTGGCTGCTGATAGAAAATACTTATCTAGAATCTTGGCTGTAAAGGAAAATGGAAATGACAAGCTCTCAACTGTTCAATAATTACGTAGGTTTTTTACTTACCAGAAGTTATGCTTTTCTCTTTGGCCTTTTCTGTATTTATTAAAATCAACAGTAAAAGAAAGTTCACATCAGGGAGGAGGTTAAGATTATTGATGGAAATAGAAGTTGGGAATAACCACTGGATTTTAGTTCTTCAAGCCATCTTTGGCATTCATACCACAGATAACAGAATTGGCTCTTACCCCGAGTTTCAGGAAAGGGACCAATGCATGTGAGTCATGTGCTTACATAAGATGAAGTCTAGATTACAGTAGGAGAATCTGGCTGTGGGAGTATAAATAATCCCCTTATCACTGGGTAGGGCCTCTTTATAAAACATGGGTTGGGCGATGGAGCAGAGAGCTGAATCAGAGAACATGCACAGGAGCTATATTGAGAATTTGTTCCCCCTCTAGCACACACGATGGTTCCTGATGGGTTGGTAGTGTCACATAATTTAGAAATCGTGAGTAGGTTTCAGGTTAATGGATATAAATCATAGCTGACTTCTCAGAGGTAACAATTTGCTCTCCTTGATATAACAAGACTAGAAAACCTAACAAGGGCTTGTAGTTGAAATAGATTGCTACATTACAACATAGTTTCTGCCTTTTAAATTTGTGCTTCAGAGTCTCTGACAGTCCATAGCCTCCACTGTACTATTCCAGAGGTTGGAACCTAATCTCCACTAGTTTATATGCTTAATGTACATTTATTTCTGGCCATCTGTCATTTCATGGTAGTTAGTAGAAAGTTCAACATTATTACTAACATGATAATGCAAATAATGATTCCTCATTAGGACCAATCTAGGCTGCAAAACCTAAACTATAACAGATATAGCATCTGCCTTTACACACACACACACACACACACACACACACACACACACACACACATACACTATGGATTGTTTTTATGGCAATGTCCAGATAAAACTACAAAAAATACATTCAGAGTTAAATGACAAAGGAAATATTTTTTTTAAAAAGACTATGAAGGTCAGCACAGGGAATATAGTTAATAATACGTATTGTAATAACTATGTATGGTGTCAGTGGGATCACTTTGTAAGTTATATAAATGTCTAACCATTATTCTATATACCCGAAACTAATATAATATTGAATGTCAACTGTATTTGAAATAAAAATTATTAACAAAAGAACACAGAAATAGTTTCTGAACACAGACCTATACTATCTGAAATTTAGGTCCTAAAAAAACATGTAAGAAACTAAAAAACATGTAATCAAATCACAAGAGAAATAATTTAATGCTTTTGAAAATCCTTGACATTAAGAGAGTGAGATATTTAGCGTATAATAAAAGAAGTATGCTTTTTCTCACAGATCATAACACACCATTTATCATTTTCTTAACAGAACGTGCAACATTTGGTTTCAGGCTTGGTACTTTCATCAGAAAACAAATCCAACAGGCCATGCCCCATTATTATAGCCAAACATCAGTCTATAACAATGGTAAAAGGATCTCCAGATGTTTCACAAACTGTCCCCCATACATGGAGGGCAAGGACAGACCTAAGAAAGACAGCTCCAGCTTGTAGGTGACAGTTTAACAAGCAAGGGACTTAAATAGGAGGCTTGTCTTGGGCAGCCACAAGGTGAGTCAATCTCCATGACTGCCCACCAGAGTCTTAAAAGTTTATATAGAGGCCTTAACTGGGTTCAGTCACATATACTGTCCAGATTGTCTCAACAAAACAGTGCTTCCCAAAGCTGCACCCTTGAAAATGGCACCCACTGTGGGAATAGTGGGCAGAACTACATTCCAAGGACAGGGAAGAAGTTCGCGAGGCTAGATCTGTCATTGGTAAAAAAATAATGGCCACTCATGTTAGCTGGGAGAGGAGGGCATTTGATTATTTTTGTGATTGTGCCGTGCTCTGTCTGTGCTTACAGATGATTAGAAAGTGGCTTATTTTTGTTGTATTTCACCATGGTCATGGCATGGCCCTATCTGACACTTCTTGATATTTGGTGGGTAATTTCTATTCATTGGAGAGCACCATGGCCAGCTGCCAGGGCTTTTTTATAGTATTTTATTTTATTCTTACTTTTTTTCTCAACTCATTTATTCTTACACTCAACAAATACATAGGTATGAGTTTTAGGATGCTCCTAGCACTGTGAGGGACAAGGTATAGATTGGAAAAGAAGACATCCAGGTGGAGCTCAGGTAGCAGTAGGGCTTAAGAATATGGCCTTGTAGTCAAAGTTCCAGGTTTAAACCTGGCTTTATGCTTACTGTCTTCTTGGGTAAAATAGTCAATATCACTAATTCTCAGTTAACTCTTCTGTAAATAGGAATATAATAGCTCCCTCAGGAAGCTGTTATAGTTATTAAATAAGTGTTAGTTGTTATTTCATAACCACTACAGAAGAGAGCTATTAAGTAAGAAATCACAAAGCCATTAAGCGCTATGGAAGAGGAACCAGAGAATGCTATGGGGGAACATACCAGAGAGACCTGAAGGGCTCTGAGGGAATCAGGAAGGCGTCCCTGAGAAGCAAATGTTTAAACTGAACCCTGAGCACATCTTAGTTAAGAGGAAGGAGTGAGGAGAGGGGTTTCCTATCCCAGTAGAAGAAGAAATTGGAGCAAAGACTGAGATGGAAGTGAATATGTCCCATTTGAAGCCCTGGGAGTGTGGTCAGAGTCTAGACTGGGAGGAGGTAGATGGTGGGAGGGGGAAGATTGGTGAAGTAGGGAGATTAAGTAGGGCCTTAAGGCCATATTAAAGATTTTGGCTTGTCCTAAAAGCAACAACAACATGCCACCACCACTAATTCCCTCCCTCCCCAACACCTTTTGCAGGAGCGCTGCTCAACAGCTACAATAAGGAACTTATTTTTTAATCTTTTTATTCCCCTCTGGCTCCCAGACACCCTTCAAATGAAGGGATTTGGGTTGTCAGCTCACACAACTAGCAAGTTTCTACTTTGTGCCCAACTCTGGGGGAAGGAGATTTATTTTAAAAGAAGAGGAAAGAAAGAGGGATATCAATGAGCAAGGTAGCTTTTCAAAGTTTCAGATAGTAGAATATATAACAGATGCTTTTTTAAAATCCCTTTATCCAAGTATGTCTGACATAACATTTTAGGTTTGTATCTGAGAATCCATGATTTCACAGATTTTCTTTTATCCTATTCCTATAATGTTCCCCCCCAATGCCTGTAATTCACTTAGCTGCCAAGTAGTTTATGATATGGGATTGCCTGAATATAAATGAATAGTCTAAAATATAGATGTAGACTATTTTCAAATTATTCATTTACATTTATAAAAGTTAACATGATAAAACATTAAAAAACAAATATTAGTTATTTCTAATAATTTGTATTTTCTGTTTTTTATGTACCCTAACTTCTAGGATTGTGGTGAGAATTACATGGGCTTTATACCCAATGGACATTCAGCACATGCATGTAACCTTCCCTTCTACCAAAAGAAAGACTGTTCTCAGAAGCCAAGGCTAAACAAGATCGCAGACCCATGAACTCTGTCTTTCATTTTCCTCAGTCTGATTAGAAATGTACTGCTGCCAGGATAACAATGGAGTTGGTATTTGAGGCTATGATCAGCTAGAAGATATGCAAGAAAATTGAACAAAAGCATTAGTGAATGCAATGCTGTCTTGGATTTCATGTCTCATCAACATTGCTTCCCCAAAAAAAGATCTTTGCAGTTATGAATCCACAATAACTTGTCAGACTTTGTCCAGGTGGAGCTAAACTAAAAAAAAAGTTCTAGCAAAGTAATCTGCCTAGGCTGCCATTCATGTGATTCATTTGATAGGAAATATGAAATTATTTGAAGGCATAAGGAAAATTTTATGTTAAGTGATCAAAATAAAATGAGCTAAATGTCAAGAGATGAATCAACTCTTTTCTCCAGAAGCACCAGAATCCCTGCTGACATCCTTTAGAATCATTAGTCTTCCTATAATTATTTCACCTTTTCCTTCACCTTGCATTCACTCCTTTGTTCTTCTACATTTTAATCACACAGATGCTCTGAATAGTGCCAAACCAGCATAACATTACTTAAATTTTAAATTAAAGTTAGCAATTAAAATTAAAGTTAAAAATTAAAGTTAAATTAAAGTTGCCTTTGATAGAGGGTATATGAGTTTATCAAAAAACTTTGAATTTTGCAATTCTTTCCTCTTATAAACAGCTGATATAATGCATCAGAAGGGTCCATTTACATCAAGAGTTCTGAGAAACTGATAATCCAGGAAATTTCCAAACTGTATCATGTATTACACAAATAGAAGTATTTCCAAACAAATGATAGTTGAAATGACACAATGTTTTGTTTTATTCACGTAAAATGTGCAAGGGGTAAATAAATTTCCTTCCCAGATGGTGGTTTCTATGGGTGCTGACATCTGTGTTGAAATGATCACACAGCATTGCACGCTATTCATGCCTGGGCTTTTTCCATCAAAGGGGAATGACTAAGAGTGACCATACTAGCTCATGGGGCCAAGAATTCTAGGACAGTCTTCTTGCCTGCCTAGGCCCAGCCTATCATTGGTTCAGAGACAGAAACATTTTCTGATATCTTCACAACCATTTACAACTGGAAAAAGATGGATATTACTTAGTTATTACAGATAACCAGTAAAAATAGCCAATGCCGAAAACATATTTTCCCCACAATTCGATATAATTTTTTGTTATTTCCTACCTCTGTTCATATCAACCCTGGCTACTCATTACTATTGAGTTTAAGATACACACACACACACACACACACACACACAGATATACATACATAGATATATACACATATACAAGCCTAGGTCCTCCAAAGAAGAAAATCAGCATCTCTTAGGTGAGACTTTTCAGCATCTCTTAGGTGAGATTTTTAGTAACTTCCCATGATGCTTATGAGAAGACAGGATTCAGAACAATGGTCTCAACCAATGAGATCCCTTGGAGAGCTTTATAAAGTGGAGTTGCTTGGGTCCCACCAGCAGAGATTCAGATTTAATTGGTCTGTGGTGCGGCTGAACAGTGGGAGTTTTGAGAACTCTGATGGTGATTCTAACGTGCAGGCAGGTCAAGATGAGGATCTGCAAATTGTCTGCATCTTCTGTTCAGAGATCTGTAAAAATCTAGGAAGAGGAAGCCTCCTAAAACAGTGGCTCCAACATTGGATCTCTTCAGAGGCAACAGAGCTATTTGTAACTACATATTGTTCACATTTATTTCACATGCAGTACATTTCAGAATGTCTTCCAAGGCATTAGATCACATTAAATTGGCATGGAAATGTTTTAAAAAATAATTAAAAGAATAAAAAAACCCAATACCTTTCTAATGGTGCATGTCATTTTCTACTTCAGATTATTATACTTAGCTTCTCTTATAAACTAAAAGCCCCTTAAAGTTAACTTCTGTATCTTATTTATCTCCATATTCCACACAGCTGTTCAATAAATGTTTTTACTTGGTAAGTATGCAATACATTTCTCTTGAACAAATGATTAGATAATTCCATTTGCTTCGATTAATACTATTGAGCACTTCTCACCTTTCGGTAGGCCTTCTAGATACAGTGAACCTTATACTCACAGCTCCTGCTTTCATGGAGCTTAACATTCCAGGGAATTAATGAAATACTAAGATTTCCAATTCCGGGGCTACTCTCATCATTACTGACATGCCTCTGGACTGGCTGAAGCCAGAAATTCGGGAGACATGTGCCTTTTGGTTTCCTAACCAGCAATCAAGAATCAGCCTGTCTCAGATGGTTGGAATTCTTCTATTATTTCAAGTGAACGACTTCCTATTACTTCGAACTTCCTCACACAGGTGGGCTTAAAAAGCACAATCAAAGGAATGTATTAGCAATGCTTAGAACAGAAACCTGAAATCTTCAGATGATACAAGTGCCTGAGGTTGCCCTGTAATCTACGTTTAATTTCCCCATTTGGAAGGACTGTACCTGTCTGAACTGGTTATTTATACCTGCAATGTTTAAAATGGATATACTGTGCCAAGGAGATGTCTTGGCATGAGAAAGCATTTAATATCCAATTAAAATAAAATTATGTATGCATGTGTAGTGATCTTCCATTGACAACTCTGAGGAGGATAAGGGTGGCTTTTCCTTAGGTTATGTGAAATTGTAGAAATGATTAAGAAGAACCTCAAAAGGCCTGTTGTTAATAAGAACTCTTGACCTCTCCTAAACAGCTCCAGCGTCACATGTTATATTATTGTTCTTTTAAGCAAAGACTAAGTTCTGTACTCCCCTCTCAAAAGAAATGGGGCTTCATCTGAGAGGCGGATGAGCGGTATCACATAATCTGAAGACAGATTTTAGAATTCCACTCATAGGCCTTTCTGATTTCAAAACTTCCCTTGGGAAGAAGAAGGAGAAATGAAGAAAACTCATAAAAGCTCCTATTTTACTCAGTCAGGTCCTGATTCACTGGCACCTATACAGCAGAGTGGGTTGGGTGATATTTGACTAAAAATAAATTTGTCTAGAGCTATTAAAATTTTGCTTTGGATGTCAGAATTCAAGTTATTGGATATTATGATCAAATATCTGTCTTTTAAGAGTGTTAGCAGGCCATTAATGGAGCAATGGCAGCAATTCTGTTTAAAAAATCTCTTTGTGCTTAACTTGGGGCCAAGATAATACTCAATGCAAACAACTAATACAGAGTTACCATTATATTGGGACCTGAGGTGCAGAGTTGGGACAGGGGGAGAAGACTTATTTTGAATTTTAAGCCTAAATACAAAAGTGATATACACAGATGGAAAATTATTAGTCTACTTTCAAGTTCAACATCTAACTAAAATTATAATTATAATAGCCATAATTATTTTAAAAGCACCTTAAAAACACTCACAAAGAGAGTGGTAAATCACCTGAAGGTCAGACTCTCAGAGTCTGATCTAAAATTAGTTTTCTTTGTTGATATCCCTTGCTATGTTTCTCAGAATGCTAATCTCAAGTTGGTGTTTTCAAAAACAGCAGATGTCTCCCAGTCCCTGTAACCTTTCTGAAATGAGATAATAAAAAGAGCTAAGTAGTAGGGAAGAAGAAAAACCAAAACACTACATATCCAAACAGCTGACCCATATTAGGTGTCACTTTTCTTTTCTAAGGCAGAACAAGATGATCCAATGACTACTTTTAAAAATTGGAAATTGATAAAATCAACTTGGCATGAAGGTTGTATAGAGGACACTTTGGCTACTACCAAGTAATTAAGCAAGATAAGTTATCAATTGATGCTTGATATAAAGACAAGGAATATTTATTTAAAAGCACATTTTGATTATTTAAATATTAATATTCAAAGAAATATAATTACATCAGTTTTCTTTTACCCAGAATTTTATTAACCAGAATTTTCTATTAACTGGCACTTCTTAAATTTCCAGTAAACCGATAACTTTTATTCATTATTACAAGAATGAAAAATGGGATGTTGAAATATTGTGAAGAATTATTTAAAGGCCAAGCATATTCGTATACTCTAATACTTGAAAATAAATAATAATTATGTAAATCATGTTTGTTATACCTTAATTAACTATAAAACTATTCTCTAAGAATACCAAATGACAGACTTTTTGTAAATAACATCTATTTGAAGACTTCCCCTTAAGCTGTATTAATAGAAAGATATTTGTCATTGAGGCCAATTATAAAAGTGAGTTACATTAAAGAAGAATTATTAATAAATGTCATCAGCCTCGTACTTAAAGTGACAATGAATTTGAACTCACTGGTTTCACTTCTTCATCAATTTCCAGATAGTAGATGGTTTTTCAGTAAGGTTGGTTTTTCGCTTTTGTGTATTAGAGAACAATATTTTAGAGAACATTATTTTACAGAATATTTTAGTTCCCCATTATTGAATTCAACCACAGATGTGCAATGGCAGAAATGATTATAAACTGTGCAAGTTGTGAGATCTCAATCACCAAAAAGGCATTAAAATGCCTTTTCAAAGTACTGTCCTTTAACCACTTGCATCAAGAAACCATCTATGATTACACCTGAAACTAACAATAAAAAAAAAAGAAACCATCTATGAGTTTTTACACATATGGATCCCTGGGCCCCACTCTAGATCTAATAAATCAAAATGTTGACAGAGGAATGGACAGTTTTTTATTAAGTGCCACAGTTGATTCTTACTCAAGCTAAAGACTGAAAATATCTGCCTGAAAATGACTTCTGTCCTAACTTGTAAAACCAAAGTGTTACAACACCTGGGAGTACTTAAAGATTTACACTTGTGCTGACCTCTAAGCTCTGCCTAATATGGCTCTGATGGAGCTATATCAATAGTATGTCCTCTGCAGCCTCTAGAAAGTTTTTCCAAAGTTACATGATGATCATGATGATCATGATGATGACAATGGCAGTGGTCTGGTGATGAGGATGGTGATGGCAGTGGTGGTGATGATGGAATCACATTAATTTTGACCACAATTCCAGGCTGTTTCTTAAAAATATTAAGCACAACACTTATCTCAGGGCCTTTTTACTTACTTGTTCCCTTTGCCTGAAATGATCATTCTCTAGATTTTAAGTGACCTACTCTTCATTTGTGACCCCAAATCTGAGAGATCATCTGACCACTCTAAAAGTGTACCACCCTCTTTTACTCTCTATCCTCTCACTAGGATTTGTTTTTCTTCATAGGTATTATCATATTATATGTTATAAATTTATTTGTTTACTTATTTAAGGTCTTCCTCCACTAAAATGTAAGATTGATGAGAGCAATGATTTCAAGTGTTTTTTTCACTGCTCTATTCCTAGTGCCTAGGACAGTAAGTGACACATGAAAAATCTTAACAAATATTTGTTGGAGGTAGATGAGCCAGCATACACAGTCATTAAATTAATCCCTCAGCAAACACATTTGAAAATGGTTCAAAAGGGAACGGGCATGTGAGATTGTAAAACCCCAACTTGCCCCATGCTTTTCAAGCTCCAGCAAAGTTTCTTTACCCAAAGAATGTACTAAAGGTAAATTTATGTTCCACTATTTTAAGGCATTTACCTAATTAACTAGTCTCCTGGCTTCCACCATGGTCACATTCTAATTCATCCTCCACACTGAAGCCAGCCAGAGTGACCAGACCACGTCATTCATCTGCTTAAAAACCTTCGATGGCAGCTGATTATGCCCAGGATCAAAGACTCCCAGGGTTTTGCACTGTTTCCCACCACTGTCTGCCTGATTAGCTCTTCCCATAGTGCTAACTTTGCCAAACTCAAAACTACATCTATGTTGACCTCTCTACTTGCAGTGCTCCCATACTTTCCTGCCTTAGCAAGCTCCTACTCACTCTTTCTGTCTCAGGTGAAATTTCACTTTTTTTCAGAAGTCTCTTTTGACCTTGTGATATAAATCAATTTTTCTTGCTGTATTTTCTAATAGTATCCTATGATTTTCTCCCATTATATTTATCACAATTCATACAGTTTTTGATTATATAATTATTTTTTTAAAAATAAAATCTTATCTCTACTAAACTCCAAGTTCCATCTCACAGGATCTTTGGGGGTTTTTTTGTGTGTGACCCTATTAATTGGCACAATGCAATGTGGACTCTCAATCAATATATGTTGAAGGAATGAATGAACTGTCCAACCACTAGTAAGAGTGGTATTAAGATATAGCTATTTTACACCATTGTGAGGACTTTTGAAGTCTCCAGAAAGCTTAATAATTTTTTAATAGTTTTGTTTTAGTTCTATGTCATACTTTTATTGTTAATAATAACTCATCTATTATCTGATTGTTTGATTTAATCCTTTAAATCTTTTCAGAGGTAATTATTATCGTTTATTCATAGATGAGGCTTAGTACAAACAATGGGCACCAGGATTGGAGTCCAGTCCTATTGACTCCAAAGGCTGTGCCTTAACCTCTACGCTGTACTGCTTCAGCCTATTGGAGCCTCCCACAGGTCTCTTGTTCCTTCTAGACACTTCAAACTTAGGGGGTTCCCTGAATTGACATTCATCTGAACTTAGTTCTTCTCTGTTCATCTGGGTATTTATAGAATCTAGTGGAATTAAGCTAAAGCATCCTACTTCATCAACACACACTGCAATCAAATGCTTAATTTAGTAATCCATGTATGGCCTTGTGTTTTTAGGTTCAGGGTCTGGGGGCTTATATGACAAATTAGTATCTTACCTTATTTTTTCAATACTGTGAGTCAAAATTTTTAATGAGTAGAATGATAATTATATATATTAAGATTTGCCTAATATGCAAGATTTGTATTTGGCAGCTACCTAGCATGCTAAATGCTAAGCTTAAACATGCCTTGGCATGTACAAATGAGTTTTCTCTCTCTGCCCTTTGATAAAGGCTCTGGACTCAATGAGCATGCCAGATCAGCTATGGAATTTGTAACATTATTTGCTTTGAATCAAAGTTCATTTGATCACCTCTGGCATTACGGATATTGGCCTGGGTCCTATTAAATTGTCCTAGTTTATTCTAAAGTAAACCTCAGTTGGCATTTTAAAATCTTGATTAACAGGAAATCAATTGATTGTGTTGAAGTAAGTAAAAGGCAAAAATTCTTCTTATGTGAAAGTCCTTGGGGCCTTTAAAGATATGCATAAATGATGAGTGAGTCACCCACCTGAACGAATTTATTAAGTACCACTATGATTTTAACTTTAATCACTAATATTTTTATATGAGATAATTGTACTTATTTTAAAACTGCTATAGGATTTCAATACTCTGTGGACCTTTATTTTAGATTAGAACCCAAATCTGATTATTCTTGCTTAGATTAGGACAACATGCCAAGACAGGAAATCAGAAACTTTCTAATAAAATTATCTTATATTTTATTTTTATTTTAAAATATATATATTCTTATATATTTTATTATGTGATTTATAAGAAAGACCAGGGATAGTATTTAAGAAGTTTAGAAAAATTGGAAGTTTTCACCCACATTTAAAACAGGAATTGGCCCATTTGACAGGCCTGAAGTTTGCTTAAAGGTGAAGAGTGTGAGTAGTCAGTTAGCTTCCTATTTTTTCATACTTGTTACATAAATGTGCACTAAGTTATTGCATTTAGACTTTAATTTGCAATTGGAATAACCTGAGTATTTTGTTAAATAGCAGATAGTGATTCATCAGGTTTGGAATTGAGGTTAAGTCTTCTTATTAAACACCAGCTGACGCTAATACTGATGGTTCTTGAACTATTCTGTTCTTGCCTTACAAAGAGTAAGAGTTCAATAGAAGCTGAATTAATTGAACTCAGAAAATTGATTTCATGAGGGCATGCTCTGACTTTGTCAATCTTTTATTTATTGAGCAAATGTACTGAGTGGCTAGTGTGTTCCAGGCACTGTGCTAGACACCTGGTATCCATGGTGGAAAAAGCTGAAATACAGCAACTCCTGGAGACTATCGTAGTGAGAACCAACTGAATACCAGTTCTTTTCCTGCCTCAGAGGTTCTGTGAAGACAAATATTAAAGAAACAAACATATATGTAAATCTATCAACACAAATTGTGACATGTGCAACGGAGAGCATAATAAAAGAGACTAAACCATTTATACTGGGGTGTGCAAAAGTGAGTTTCAGCAAATTCGAAAGAGGCTTAAATGTAAACATGAAGAGGAGAAAATATTGGGGGTGCCAAAAAGAGTACACATTTTAGGAAATGTTATCTCTGTATTATTTTTCAAAGTTGAATTGAATTAGGTAGCAATGTGTAGTGTGACGTTCATTCAAAAGATCGCATTAACCAAATGAATGCTAGCACCATTCACTCTATTACAATTTTCATACAGCTTTTTCTTTTCTTAAAATATGTATACATTATTTTGGCACCCCCTGTATGTGTTCTAGGCAGGAGGAATATCTTGGACAGGGATTTTAAAGGGCAAAGAAATGAGGTTGGAGTTGAGTGACCACCTAATTTATAATCAAATAATGTTTTTGAGGCTAACAGAACTCATTTTAATTCCTTTAAGACAATTAGGTATAATACCAGGTGTATGGTGACCACCCTTGTGTAGATGGGCAGGTAGAGGCTAGGTCACACAGGTGCTTTTGGCCATAATGAAAAAAAAATGTTTCCTCTTATCGAAAAAACTGCTAGCAAATAGAGGTAACATAATCCCATTTATGGTTTATAGATCAGCCTGGAAGCTTATAGGGATGATGAAAGCAAAGTCTGGTTATTTTCAAGCATTTTTGGTTTACTTCAGAAGAAGCAGTGTCAAAAAAATACATTACTTTGAGAAAGGCTAAAGTTATATTTTTATTTTGTCTATTTTTTTCATGTGGGTACATAGATTTAATTCCTATATATGACATGAATTTACCTAGTGTTTCCATTTGTTTAAATAAAAGTGAATAAGCATTAAGAAGTTCCTGTAAAAAATTTTAAAATATCAATGTGACATAAATTCAAAGAATTTGTTAATGCTGGGAATGTAAATATGAGGAAAAACTTATGACAAAAGACTTGGGCAAATGTCAGGTGTATACTCCAGAGGCCAGAGGTGCAGAAATACAGAGATATTTACAGAAACAATGGTCCTTCTCCTAACTGTGTCCACCGGGAAATTAAAATACCTCACACAGATGTTATAGAGAGACCTCTGGGGTACCTTAAACAACTAATTTTGCTACAATTAAATGCCACCAATTTTCTTTGCATTGCTTCTCTTCAAGAGTGCTTTCTCATTTTCTTTCTAAACAGAA
>NW_017731944.1:287474-371622 GCF_001890085.2 Hipposideros armiger
TTCATGTCCCCCAAGAGCCTAGTGTGTATACATGGGTGCAGGTGTGAGGGTGTTCAAAGGCCCGACTGCTCCGTTTCTTCCCTCTTTCTAATCTCTCACTACACGCCCTCTGATGCCCGCTGACTCATTCATTCTCTGTGACCCATCATCTCCTCTGGAACTGGTCCATGTTCTTCCCGCCTTCCCATTTCCTCCGCCTGGAGCTTTAACTCTAAGACAGAGAAATGCTTTCCTAAAGAGAAGAGTGATATCATATCCTTTCCAAACAGTTTATCTTATCCCTAGCTCATGCTACACCCAGCAAGTTTAATTCCCTTTGTACTAAAGATGTCCTCAACATTTGTGACTGAATCAAATTTATTTTAAGTGAACTACAACATCTTTGCTACTGAAAATAGTTGTCTGAACAATGCTTTAACATAAATCAAATGAGGTAAAGATTTAATCTTACCCATTATTTTCTGATATTATCTAGTTCTATGAAATAACATATCTTTTAAAAACAAGAAAACCATAACTTTTTTGTATTTATTGCAAAAAGCAATAGAATACAATGAAAAAAATCACCCTTAATATAATCATCCAAGGATAAACAAGGCTAAGTTTGGGGAGCACTTAGGTCACTTTTTCCAAAATGAGTTTCCATGTTCTCATATTGGGTAGGCAGGGCTAGAGATGGGGTTGAGGATAAGAGAAAAACAATCATGGCCAATGGCACCAAAGTGTTTCTAAGTGGGTGGTAGAAGATATACATCATTTCCTTATCCATGCAGGATGTCACAGCTGCCTCTGTAGAGAGTAAGAAAGGAAGTGGGGGTGAAAGCAGAGGAGGGTATGTGAACAAAACTCTTCCATTGCTACATTCCTCTGGATACGGATACGTCCTCAAGTAATAGAAAAGGTCAAAGAAGAAAATTTAACTCACTATATTAAGTGATTCACCAAATCTCTTCTGGGGACACACAAACCTGATTCTCCTTGTGGTTGTGAGGTGATCATACTGAAAGGGCCTTAGTCCATTCTTTTAATTTGGGAGTAGGTGGCTGGAAATGTTCATAACTCTAACCTTCTCACAGATCACATAATTACATATGATTACTAGGCCCACTGTATGCTCATTTTAAGGGCTCCTAGGAAAGTATATTATGCCCTAAAATAATTCCAGCCTCAGGGGTTTGTGCTTTTAATTCCCTCTGTCTTGAACATTGTCCTCTTAAATCTCTGTGGTTGTCTCCTCAGCATTCATCCAAAGCCAAATGCATACTCAAAGAGAACTTCCATGACCCTTTCAATATGCAGTAGCCATGATCACCTCAGCCCTCTCTCACTCATTTTATTTCCTTCAGTCTTAATTACATTTGAGATTATTTTCCTTATTTACCTACATAATTGTTTATTGTCTGTGTCCCCACATTATAATGAGAGCGGGGACCTCAGATGTCTACTTCACGGCTCATCTCCAACATCTAGAAAAGAACCTGGCACGTGGTGCTTTAAAATATATTTATTTACTAAATACTTATTAAATAATGAATAAAACAAACAAGTGATGCAAATTATACTGAGAAAATAATTTCATTGAAAGCAACAAAGAAAGCTTAGATGTTGCAACTATCTAATTAGTAACTTGAAAGCTGAAGCAAATAAAAGTAAAAAATTCTGAGCATGGTAAGCACATCGGTTTTTTTATGAGCCAAAACTCAGAAGATGAATAGGTCCTGATGGTTTCCTTTTTATCCCCTTACTCATTTCTTTTCCTCAGAGGCTCTTAATTTACACATGTGAAAACACTTTGTACACTGTGACTGTACCAAAAAACATAACATGTTTCAATCACTATAACCAAGAGTCATTTTATCTTCACCCTACTTCCTTGTTGAAGATGAAGAAAACAATCCCATGTTATATGGGGGAGAACTAATGGACATGACCTGTGTGAAGGTGTAGGACACAGAAGGGAACCAACCTTCACTGGGAGTCTACCGTGGATCACATGCAATCGTGGCTCTCAAAACCATCCTATAAAATACTCCTTGTCATCCTTATTTATCAGATGAGGAAACTGAGATAGAAAGAGCTTTTAAGAGCCTGTTCAAGGTCACGGAACTTACAATTAAAGCTAGTTCTGATTCTAAAGCTAATGTTTTCTTCTAAACCACAATTCTCCAGAACAGCAATGACATGGAGAAAAGAAAGCCAACTCTGTTCCCACTCCTTACTCTACATTACATACAATAACTGAACATGATGGCTTGTGACAATGATCAAATTGCTCAAAATATAAAGGAAAACGTGGATCATTCATTTGTTCTATCTCCTTATGAACATGTTTCTTTCCCTGAGATCTCATTTTCATTGTGACCTTGTCTTAATTTACCATCACCACTATGAAGAAGAAAAAAATGGAAGAAAAAGGAAAAGGAGAGAGTCTTGGAGGAAGAAAAAAAGTGAGAAATGAGGGAAAGGACAGAAAGAAGAAACCAAATCTATTAAGGCTCTGGGCACCAGGATTCTGTCATTTTTTTGAAAAATATTTTTGGCCTGTTTTATATAGACATCTATATCTCCTACTGCAGAAAATGAGACTACACAGAGAGCCACTTTTACTCCATTTACATCTTGTACCAAAATATCTGGTTCAACATCAATCTAGATTTTGTGTTTTTCTCATCACAGATATCACTCTCTTTTCACTCAATTTCTGTCCTCAAATTTTCTTTTTATGGTCTTTGCTGAATAACCTTTAACAGTGAGTTTTTTTTTCTTTAGCATGTTTGTAACATTTTAAAAAAGAAATACATCTTTAAGTAAAATTAGGGAGAAAGTGGGGGTATGAGATGTGGAGAGGATGAAGTAGAAGGAGAGAAGATGGTGTTGAAACTTAGTTTTACAGGAAAACTTTGGAAAGGAGTTTACAGTACCTCACGCCTCCCAACTCAGCTCTCAAGAAAAGAAGAGGTGGGGCAAGAGTGACTGTTCCCTAAAATGGGCAGAGGCATCTTGCGTAACTGGGACCATGTTAATGCGGGATCTAAGTTTAAAGTCTAAGTGTAACTGGGCAGCACTTTGCTCTCACAGCCATTCTCCATAACAGCCCGTCTCTGTACCATATACTAGGACCAGCTGTATTTCTAGTGAGGTCAAGGGCATGTAAAGTACATTCATCTACCAGTATGGTGGTTTAACATCAAGCCATGTTTGCTGCTGGTCCTTCTCTGACTGGGACCTCCTCCAGCCCTCTCTGATTATGGTAACTGTATGCTTATAAAGCTCCTGTAATTAGACCTTTACTTGTTCTTCCTACCAAAACCCTGTATTTGTGCCCTTCCTGAATCCCCATCTGGAGTCTGGCTTTGGACCTCTGACCTCAGCTTGATGAGTCTGATATGATAATACATTCATGTACCATCAGCTAAAACCAGATTTAAATGTTTTTATCACTTCAGTGAGTTCTTTAGTCCCCTTTCCAATTAATTCATCCCTTCCCCTGCTCCTAGAACATCTACGTTCTGATACATGCCACTATTATAGATTCATTTGAAACATGGCATTAGAGGAGAGCTCTATGGATGCCCTGAACCACTAGAAAGATAAACAAGTGGGTCTTAGGGCACATTAAGCCTGGAACATTGCTGGAGGTAAAAGTGACAAAACTGAAGCTGTCCTACTTTAGGTACATCACGAGAAGGCAGGGTTCTTTGGAAAGGACAACAATGTTGGGGAAAATAGAGGGCAGCAGGAAAGAGGAAGACTCCATAAAAGAAAGCATAGGCGTGAGTCTGCAGGAGCAGAGCAGGCTGTTGACAGGACACTGTGGACATCACTCATTCATAGGGTCGCCAGGAGTCAGAGCTGACTCAACATTATGTAACACACACAGATTCATTTCTTGGACCTCATATAACTGAACCAATATAGTATTTAAATTTTTGTGTCTGACTGCTTTCACTTAAAATAGTGATTCTGAGGTTCAGCCATGTTATTGTATGTATCATTCTTCTTTACTGCTGAGTAGGCACTCCGCTATTCAAATATAGCAGAATTTGTTTATCTGTTCCTATGTTGAAGGACATTGGGTTATTTCCAGTTGGGGGTGATCGTGTTTATGCTTGCTATGAATAGCCTTGTACATTCTCTTCAGTAAATACATAGGAGTGGAATTGCTGGGTCGTAAGTTAGATGTATGTTTGGCTTTATTAATAAACCTGCAAACTGTTCTCCAAATAGTTGCACCACTTTATACTCCCACCAGCAAGAAAGGCGAGACTAACTGTTCTGCATCATTACCAACATTTTGTGTTGTTGGTCTTTTCAATTTTAGCTATTCTCATGGGTGTGCAATAGTATCTAATTACGGTTTTAATTTACTTTTTTTTTTTTTTAAGCTGAGCCATCCTGCCGCCTGTTGGCAGCTCAGCGGCAGCTCAGCTCAGGCCGGGCATCGAACCGCTGTTGCTCAGAGCTTGCACTCTTGAGCAAGCTCTTAACCAACTGAGCCACTCAGCCAGCCCTAATTTTTATTTTCTTGATGACTAATGATATTGAGTAAATTTTCATTCATGTTATTGAGTAAATTTTCATTCATGTGTTGCCCACTCATACATTCTTGTGTGCAATGTCTTTTCAAGTCTTTGCCCGCTGTTTTATTGGGTTGTTCATTTTTGTGTTGTTGGCTTGATTGAATTCTTTATATATTCTAGATACAAACTATTTGTCAGATTATGTACCATAAATATATTTTTCTAATCTGTGGCTTGTCTATTCATTTTCTTAATAATGAGTTTTGAGACTCAGAAATCTGAAGAAATCTGGAATATCAATTATTTTCTTTTATGGTTTAGAGGTTTTGTGTCCTATCAGAAAATCTTTACCCATGCCAAGATCTTAAAGAATTTTTATACATTTTCATTTAGAACAGAATAGTATAGTATAATAGAACTTTCTTTGCTGATGAAACTTTCTGCCACAACTGTACATATATAGCTATCTAGCTATTAAGCACTTTAAATATGTCCAGTATGACTGATAAACTGATTTTTAAATATTATTTAACTTAAGTAGCCACCTGTGGCAGCAATTTGTTAAAAAGACTTTCCTCTCCCCTTAGATTGATTTGGCACCTTGGTGGAAAAATCAAATGACTATGTAAGTGTGGATGAGAAGAAAGATTCTTAATGAACTATATGAACATTGAATAATTATTCATTTAGCATTTTTATGTGCTAGGCAGTGTGCTAAGACTTGGGGAAATAAAGGGTCCTTCATTGAAGATTCAATCAAGATACTATTGCCCCTGGTCTCATTAAAATCTCAGTGCATTTAGGGACACATGGCAGTCACCAGGGATTGCAATATGGTGGGGAAATACAAGTGCCTTGGAAATATGCAAAAAGGGAAAAGTTAAGGGATTTGGGGGCACAAGTCATAGAAGGCTTCCTTGGAAGAATTAGTGTCTAACTGAAGGCTGAATAAAAGGGAATCAATGAGTGAGAAAATGTGTTTCAGGAAAAAAGAAGAGAAAGATAAGCATCTCAGAAAAAAAAATATGTTTGCATGCTTACAATTAGCCAAACACAGTGCTTCTATATGGGTTATTTTAGTTAACCTTCACAACAACTTTTTGAGACACAATAACATCACCATTTTGTAGACAAGTAAACTGAGGCAATCAAAGATTAAGTAACTTTTCAAGCATATATGTAATATGTAGAAATACCAAGATGTGAATACAGACTGTCACTCAAAAAGCCAGGCTTTTACCCACTACTCAATACGCTCATATCATTTGATATTTATTTTATTATTCTGTATTAATTTATTTTATTTTACATGTTTTAACAGCCAGAGTGCCATGCATTAGACCTCTAGCACTTTTCATTTTATAACTGAAAGTTTAAACCCTTTGACAAACATCTCCCCATTTTCCCTACCCCAACTCCTAGCAACTACCATTCTACTCTCTGTTGCTATGACTTCAGCTATTTTTGATTCCACATATAAGTGAGGTCATACAGTATCTCTCTCTGACTTATTCCATTTAGCATAATGCCCTCAAGGTCCATCCACGTTGTTTCAAATGGCAGAATTTTCTTCTTTTGTATGTATAAGTAATATTCCACTGTGTGTGTGTGTGTGTGTGTGTAAACATATATATTTACATTTTCTTTATCCATTTATTCATCAATGGACACTTAGGTAGTTTCCATGTCTTGGCTATCGTGAATAATACAGCAGTGAACATGGGGTGCAGATATCTCTTAAAGACAGTGATTTCATGTCCTTTGGATACACCCCCAAAAGTGGGATTGCTAGACCATAAGGTAGCTCTACTTTTAATTTTTTAAGGAACCTTCATAATGTTTTCCATAGTGGCTCTACCAATTTACACTCCCACCAACAGTGCACAAGGGCTCTCTTTTCTCCACATCCTTGACACTTGTTACCTATTGTCTTTTTTATAATAGCGATTCTAATACTCAATGAGGTGATATCTCATTTTGATTTGCATTTCCCTGATTGGTGATATTCTGTATTATTTAGATAAATGTACATATTAAAGAAAAATAAAGAGTATAAGCCCTTCTAATTATTAGATCCTCTCTATCAAGAATCAAGGTATCTTTTTTCTTAACTAATAATTATTGGTACCAACACTTTGGCCAAAAGCTTAAGATTCCTTTCAAATAAGATCAATGAATTTTAAGTTAGAATGTACCACAGAGGTAACAGAATTCTATGCCACTGAAGAGTGGTCAAATATTTTAACCTGAGCTAAGTCAGTATCACACTTGCAGTTTGAATTTAGTCTTTCCTTCACACTTTGACACTATGATGAAAGTTCAAAAGGGTTTTAATTCTAAGGACAAGGCCATATTTCAGCCCACAGTAGGAAAAGAAACCAGTTCAGAGAGTATATAATGAGTCCCCAAGTTATCAAGAGCTGGCTGTAATAAACTAAGAATAGTGTGTAATTCACTTCCCAGTCGTTGGTGTTGGCTCTATAGTGCTGACAACAGGGAAAGTAAACAGTCAACAAAATGGTTATGACTCAGACACAGTCCACAGAATGTTTACAGAAAGCCAAGCCTGGCTCTTTCTTTGTATCCCACATAGTTCCTCTTTATGCCAAGTTCCTTTCCAATTAAAGCTCTGTGATGGAAATGCATTAAGAAACATGTAGAAGAAAATAATAAATGTGAAAGCCAGTGGTTTAAATAATAATCATTTGAGAAAAAAATTATTATATCTGAGTAGGAATCGATCTCAAATGATTTTCTGACATCATGCAGATGACAATCAATTATACTGAAGTTAGAGAATGGATATTCAAGTGTTCTTTCTTTTTTAACATTTCCTTTGTATAATTACATATAAATATGCTTTTGGTTATATAGAATATTTGATAAAATGGAAAGATGCATCATAGCACATTTTCCATTTAAAGATACATCAAGAAATTTTAATTCTGCCTTCCTGCATTTCATTGTTGGTATTATTAAGCCTTTTTATTTATTGCACTAAAATTTTACTTAAAATTATTTACAGCTGGAAAATTTAAATTTACGTACACCTGAAAGTGTTAACAGCTCATATGAGAATAGAATGCCAATATTCTATTTAATTTAAAAACAATATGTAAAATTCATAACCATATATCTTAAGAGAAACCTAAAAACTTTCACAGAGATAAATAAAAGGTGTGCTAAAAGGAATGAGAGTCAGACTGATCATGTTGAATTTCCCAGCAGCATCACTGAGCATTGGAAGGCAATGAAGTAGTAACTATACTGTTCTGAGTAGAATGATTTGAAACTGGAATGTGATACACAGCCAACTATCAATCACATGTAAAAGAAAATAATTTTAAGATGTATAAGAACTTGAAAAATTAACAGTTCACACACTCTATGTCAAAAAGTTTACCTGAGAAGATACTCCAGGGAAAGAAAAAAGTACTGGGAGAACATGAACAAGAATGACACCTGGTACAAGACAGAATAGCAGAGAATGCGGCCCACAAAAAGCAAAGGAAACTAAATAGAAAGACATTTTGCGATAGATTGATAGACAGAGATGCTTTGGAAAATTCTCCTTTGGGAAGTAGAATTTAAATGACATCTTTCTCCGCAGATATAATGTATTGCTTGGTTCAATTATGTTGCAAATGTTATACATTAATTTTACATTCTTAAATCATCTATTTAAAAAAGCAAAATTATGCTAATTATAGTAATAGACTAAGATATTAGAGTTACAAAATAGGGTAAAGTTAATGTAATAAAATACCAAGGGAAAGCGATTTGGAAGTAAAAAAGTGAAAAGTGAAGAAATGAAAAAGAGCAAAGCAAGCTCATTTCTATTTTTTTAGTTAGAGGTAGTCAATGTTTCTATGTAAAGTCAATAAATCCAAAACAGTGTTTTAAGTACATTGTTTAACATCATAAAGGCAATTGAATAAAGAAAGCTACAACTATACTATAATTTATAACAATTGAGAATCAAATGAGATTGGGAGACAGTGCTAGGTATTACATTTTTTTCCCTTCACTGGGGGAACTTAATACTGTCAAAAACTGATAAGTCAAGAATAGAGCTACCACCATATTATATAATGTTATAATAACCACCAGAAGAACGGAAAACAAATGGATACCAGTGATTACGCCTGAGAAAGGGCACTGGGGGAAGTGGTAGTAGAGACAGAAGACCTTTCCAAATTATTGTATACACACTTACTCTTGATTTGATTTGGTCATATTCAATAATTACTTTGAAAATTTAACAATGAAATGAATAAAATAAATTGTTTTAAATTCTATAAACTAGTTATTTTTGTTCATTGACATTTCAAAAAAAATTTAAGGAGGCTCAGTTTTATGAGGTTAGTTTTTGTTTGTTTTATATTTATTGAAAGTTTTTTTCTCTCATAAACAAAACATCTGAATTTGTTTTTTCCAAGATATGCTTTGGACATCTTGAGTATATAAGGAGTTGAAGGGAAAATGTCCTTAAAACAAATATATGGTTGCTACAAGGCAACATGTTAATGATTTAGGAGACGTCAGACAATCAATCCGCATTCTCCTACTCCACTTCAACATTCTTTGTGTTGAGTAGAAGGCAGATCAACATTAGATAACATATACCTAAGCTTTCATATGCAGGATTTGTGAATATTCCCTGTTAATCTACACTATTCTCAATATTATTCTATACTAGGATTTGCCTTTCTCACGTGGAAATCCTTAAAAATATTATCTTCAGCTTGCAATGTGAAAGGCATTCTTTGGTTCCTTCTACAAAATTTTAAGGAATAATATTAGAGGATTCCAACGCAGGCTCCAAGTCCCTGAACCATATGTGCCATTTTCAAACTGTACATATATTGAGAACTCTTGAATACATGAAGTGTACAACATATGTTAAGGTCTCTGGAATGACTCGTGTTTAACAGAGCTGCCACAGCAAGTTCGTGGTAGGTTAACAGTCTTTCTCAAAACATGAGGAAACAAAGCAAGGTGATGTCATAAAGGATCAAGTCCAGAGGACTGCCACTGACTTCCTGGGCTCTGGTTTCCTGTCTGTTTATGTGGCCTGTGACAAAGAAAAGGGGTCAAAGAAGAGTATTTGTTGTCATAAGGATGAGAAATCAAATATGTCTTAAGAGTTAGATCTACTTCATCATAATTTTGTAAGGCTGCTGACAGAGGCCCAGATAGCTAATAGAGCTCTATCAGCAACTAGTTCCTGGCTCTCGATTAATTATAGGCCTTTGCAAATGTGGTTCCCTTTGCCTGAAACACTAGCGCTCTCCTCACTCTCACTCCCACTCTCACAATAGACTTCTATACACAATCACCTACTCATCAACTAACTAGCCCAACTCATCCTTCCCAGATGTCATTTCTCCCAGGAAGCCTTGCTAAATCTCCTAAGCCTAGGCTACCCTCCCACACTCTGTAGATCTTAGAGTACCATGTCATTTCCTTAGTATCATGCCACTTATCAAAATGCATTGCAATTGTTATCTGTATCTATTTCTGCAATGCAAATTGTTTAAAAGAATGGTCTTGTTCATTTTTGTATCCCTAGGGACTATCACAGTGCCTGGGATACAATAGGTAATACATAATAATACATAATACATAGTAATATGTAAGAGGTGTTAAATGAATGAATAAATGATTTGCAAGTTTAGAACACCATCATGGGTATTCTTGAAGGATAAAGTTGATTTTCAGAGGTGGTCCAATCAAACTTTCACAGAGTGCAGGTGGAAATCCAGATGCCAATTTTGTAATTTACAGTGAAAATTATGCCTGCTAATGTATCTGGTTATAGGAATCCTTCTAGTCTGCACGGATATTGGACAACTAGAGAGGAAGACAAATTCTAATCAGAAGGTTGCAATGGCATTAGACTGAGTGAGATGGATATATCTATTTTTTTCAATAACAAGAGGTCAGCTATCAGAATAAAAGAGATGGGCTCCTTGGGCCCAGAGGAGTCCCTTCCTGGAAATGTTTTGGAAGAACAGGTCCAACTTTAACTTTATTGAATCTCCCTTCTGATTGGTAATTTGTCCTTCAGTTATTTTTTTTTTAAATAGTCAATGTCTTGTAGGCCTATGAACATTTTGATCTTTACAAGTTTTCACATAGCTGTCCTGCTCTATTAGTTATATATAAATTCAGAGGTCAGTTTATTTTTAGGTTCTTCTACACTATGGTATTACTAGTATTTCAGTTTATCAAGCAGTTAATTTCCATTTAAAAATTTTGTTGAGCACCTACTGTGTACCTTGTACTCTGTTAACCATTATATGTAATAGTAACTAAATGCATGGGTTTGGGGTCAAAGAGACCTAAGTTTGGATCCCACTTCTATCAAATAAATGTGTGACCTCCAGCAAGTTATTTGAACCCTCATTTTCCTCATCTGTTACATAGTAATAATAACACTTTATTGGGTTTTCTAAAGATAAAATGTGGTAAAATCTATAAAATGCCCTAAACATAAACAAATGTTATCTAAATTATATGATAATATTTACAACTTGAAGATACTCTTTCCAGCCAGAGACACCTTTTACTGTAAAGGAAATGGAAACTCAAGCTAATAGTTTCAGAATTAACAATAAATTATTAGTATTGTAATTTTTTTTTTTTAGTGTAGGAAACACAATGGATTTGTCCTTATCTCAGGACCTATAAAAAATGGTAAGTACTATTACTTACTAAGATCATCCAATGCATATAAAATTGTGCTAGGAATTAAGGGTTATGGCAAGATGAAGAAAATATATCCCAGTCCCTATTCTTACAAATTTTCCATGTTGGATTTTTGTTCTCAGTAACTTTTCAAATATCTCTTTTACTTAGCTTTGGTAATCATATTAAACTTATCACTACACTGTTTTCTTATGTGAAAAAATTAATTTAAAAAATTATATAAGTGGAGAGACCCAAGATGGGGGAATAGATAAACACTGTGCCTGCTTCCTTCCATGAACACATTAAAATTACAACTAAATTATAGAACAATCAACCTGGAGAACCAACTGAAGCCTGGCTGAACAGACATTTTATAACTAAGGATATAAAAAAGAAGCCACATAGTGAGTGGTAGGAAAGGCAGAGATGCGAAACGGGCTGGTCCCACACACAGGTGTGGTGGATAAAAATTGGGAGGGATACCTCTGTGGAGAAGGTTATCTCTGGGGAGCAGTGAAGCACCCCAGGCCCACTCCAGGCTCCCCAGCCCAGAGTACTGGTGCCAGGAAGAGGGGCCCCAACAACATCTGACTGTGAAAAACAGTGGGGATTCTAACCATCCAGGTGGGACAGAAGGCTGTGGGAAACCCAAACATCCTCTTATAAGGCCTGTGCACAGACTAACTTGCTCGCAATCACTCGCCTTGGGTTCCAGCGAAGGGATGGTGACTGGAGGGACATCAGAGGCATATGGGAAGCAGACTGAGATGTGTGGCTTCAAGACCAGAGCTGGAGGACGGTCTCAATTTTCCTGTGAGGGGTCTGCCTGCCATGCAGCTAGCAGGCAGCCACCATCTTTAATTAGTTACGCTTATGGCCAAATCTGAATCTGATTGGTCTGGTGAGATCCAGGGCTCTGCTGTGCTGACTCACTGGGATCCCGCCCTACCCAACACCCCCAACGCTGGAGGCACTTTCTCCAAAAGCAGGCAGCCCCACCTGCATTGCATTGTTTCGTGGAGTCCATAGGCTCCAGGCAGTAGTAACTGGCCTTGGTGTGCTCTGAGACTTTTGCCGAGTTGCTACAGGATCAGCACTGGCAGCAAACCAGAGTCTACATTAACCTGGTAACCAAATCACTTCCCACTGTAGGGACTCCCTGAAAGCCTGCATCACCCAACTTGCATACCTCACAAGGCTTTATCAGCAGCTGAACTTTAGGGGAGCTGACAAGTAGCAGCATGACTTGGGTTGTCCTAGCTTTTTGCAGAGCTACCCCAGGCCCAGTATTGGTGGCAACCATCCTCAGTTTGCAGCACGGCCTCTCCTCTGTGCCTCCAGGATTAGCACAGGCAGCAAAAAATCACAGTTCAATTTGTAGCTCCTACCAGGTAGCCCCCAGCCAGTCACAGGCAGTGGGTAACCTGGGCCTGCACCAAGAGGCCCAGAACCAACATACCTGGAGGTTGGCTTTAGACCATAGCAGAGCACTGCCAAATTAGCCCCACAAGCAGCACACACAAAGGGTGATCTCAACAGGCAACACAGCCTGCTGGGGCAAATCCCACTCAGTAGGGTAAGCCCACTGAGCCTGTAAGCTGTGGATATGGCCAAACCCCACAGCCAATCAGCCTGAGGGTCAATCCCACCCACTGATGTGCCAATAGCAATCAAGTCTCAACTATCACAGGAGGGTACACACAACCCACACAATGGATACTCCTGGAGCACCCAAAGCAGGTGACCAGGGAGACTGTGCCAGGGTCCCACAGGGTACCTACTACATAAGGCCACAGGTCCAAGACTGGGAGACATAGCAGACCTACCGCACACATAGAAACAAAAACAGGGAGGCAGCCAAAATGAGAAAACAAAGAAATGCATCCCAAATAAAAGAACAGGAGAAAACTCCAGAAAAAAAATTAACTAAATGAAATGGATGCAAACAACCTATCAGATACAGAGTTCAAAACAATGGTTATAAGAATGCTCAAGGAACTCAGTGAGAACTTCAACAAAGAGGTAGCAAGCATAAAAAAGGACATAGAAACCATAAAAAAGAACCCATCAGAAATGAAGAATACAATAACTGAAATGAAGAATGCACTAAAAGGAATCACCAACAGACTACATGAAGCAGAGGATCAAATCAGCAATTTGAAAGACAAAATAGCAAAAACCACCCAGTCAGAAGAGTAAAAAGTAAAAAAAAAACAAAAAAGAACAATGAAGATAGTTTAAGAGACCTCTGGGACAACATCAAGCATTAGCAACATTCGCATTATAGGGTTACCAGAAGGAGAAGAGAGAAAGCAAGGGATTGAGAACTTATTTGAAGAAATAATGACTGAAAACTTTCCTAACCTGGTGAAGGAAATAGACAAACAAGCTCAGAAAGCACACAGAGTCCCAAACAACAGGAACCCAAATGGCCCAACCATGACACATTATAATTAAAATGCCAAAGGTTAAAAACAAAAAGAGAATTCTAAAAGCAGAAAGAGGAAGGCAGCTAGTAACTTATAAGGAGGCTCCCATAAGATTGTCAGTTAATTTCTTAACAGAAACTTTGCAGGCCAGAAGGGATTTGCATGAAATATTCAATATGATAAAAAGCTAGGACCTACACCCAAGAATAGTCTATCCAGCAAGTTATCATTTAAAATCTAAGGACAAATAAACTGCTTCCAAGACAAGAAAAAGCTAAAGGGGTTCATCACCACCAAACCAGTATTACAAGGAATGTTAGAGGGCCTTCTTTAAGATGAAAAAAAAATAAAATTACATATAATAAAATAGTAATAACTGCATATCTTTCAAGAACTATTTTCAATATAAACGGATTAAATGCTTCAATCAAAAGACATAGGAGGGGGGCTGGCCAAGTGGCTCAGTTGGTTAAGAGCTCACTCAAGAGTGCGAGCTCTGAGCAACAGGGTCGCCAGTTCGATTCCCGGTCCAAGCTGAGCTGCTGCTGAGCTGCCAACAGGTGGCAGGATGGCTCAGCTAAAAAAAAAAGCATAAGAGGGCTGAGTGGATAAGAAAACAAACCCTTACACATGCTACCTACAGGAGGATCACTTCAGATTGATACACACACACACAGACGGAAAGTAAAAGGATGCCAAAAGATATTTCATGAAAATGGAAACAAACAAAAAAAGCTGAGGTGGCCATAATATACCTGACAGAATAAACTTTAAAACAAATGTATAGCAGGAGACAATGAAGGACCCAGTAATCCCACTTCTGGGTGTTTATCCAAAGAAACCCAAAACACTACTTCAAGGAAATGTGTGCATCCATTTGTTCATTACAGCATTGTTTACAATGGCCACAATGTGGAGGCAGCCTGGGTGTCCATCGATGAATGAGTGGATAGAGAGAAGATGGTACATATATACAATGGGATATTGCTTTGCCAAGGAGAGGAATGGGTTCCTGTCATCTACAGAGGCATGGATGGACCTGGAGGGTATTGTGCTGAGTAAGAAAAAGGTATATGTCAGACAGAGAAAGACAGATGCAATGTGATTTCACTTATATGTGGAATCAAAAGAACAAAATAAACTAACAAAACAAAACTCATAGATACAGAGAACATTTTGATAATTTCTAGATGGGAGGGGGTTGGGAGTATGGGTAAAAAAAAGGAAAGGGATTAATCAGTACAAATTGACTGTTACAAACTAGTCATGGGATGTAGGGTATAGCATATGGAATATAGTCAATAATATTGTAGTAACTATGTATGGTGCCAGGTGGGTGCCAGACTAGTCAGTGGGTTCATTTCTTAAATTAACAATATATGAATATCTAACCACTATGATGTATTGAAATTAATATAAAATAATATAGAATGTCAACTGTAATTGAAAAACTAAAAGAGGTGAAAGGTGAAGGGCAATAAGGGGTCCAAATTTCCAGGTATAAATCAAATAAGCCATGAAGATATGACATACAGCTTGGGGAATATAGCCAATAATATTGTGATAGCGTGGTATGGTATCAAATGGTTGCTGGACTTATCATGGTGATCACTTCTTTAGGTATACAAATGTGAACAACTATGGTGCACCCCTGAAACTAATATAATATTGTATGTTAGCTATATTTTTAATAAAAATCTTACAAATAAAATAAAATTTTAAGGAAAAAACTGTATTAAAATTACGTTGATGGTAACCACTTTGAGCACTTCTTATAATTGCAGAAGTCAAACGTAACTTGTATTCATTTTGTGTTATTGGTATATATTGAATATTACAATTATAATACAGGTTTTTTTCCTGTCTTAAAAAGTGTATACATTTTTTTGGCACCTTCTGTATTTTCAATTCCTCTTTTTCTATGAGTTTTACATGTGTCTGTATTTTTCAACATAACTTCCAAATACATTTTTTTTACTCTGGTCATGTAATTTCAGTGTACACATTCAGAAAGCTTTGCGGAATATGGTATACAAAGACCAGTTTCTTTGTGGTTCAACTTATCCCTGCCTATGACAAACTGTACAGGAGTGGTTTATTCAAAAAATTAGTAATTTATTCACTTCTGATATTTAAAAACTGCTATTCTCATTTAACTTGGAAACAAAAGCCTGTTGTGTTCATGGGTAAATACAACAAACTATATATAATTTAGCTTAGCTTTCCTAAAAATACACGAATACTTAAAGAGACTATCTAAACTCAGAAACACATCAAATATGGATCATTAATAATAGATTCATTTAATTATCAGAGATATGCGTGTGTTGTAAATTTTTAAGTACAATAAAGACAAATAGAAGAGTTCAGCTACTATGAAAAGTGATCATCATACAATATTGAAAGTGTGATGACAGGTGGTAAATTGTAAAATAAAATGCAAGAATATAGGAAAAGCAGAAGTGCATTAAAGAAAGATTAAGTTTTTGGGAAATAATAAAAAATCAAGGATATAATTTTTTTTTTAATATTTTTAATGGGGAATTGGGGAAAGGGGAAGAGACAAGTTGCTGTCTTGTTGTTCTTCAGTCTAGTTGTGGAGGACATTGCTTCAATGGCCCAAGTTGGCACCATCATTGCGCTCTTCCCCGGCAAGGCAGATCAGTTGCCAGCTTCTGGATGGCTGCTCACAGCGGCTGATGGCTGCTCACAGCAGCTGATGGCCGCTCACTCTGGCTGCTGGCTACACATGGTAGCCCATGGCAACCCACTGCCGCAGGGGCTGCAGCCTACACCGTAGCTGGCGACTCACGGCAGCTCAGCTCCAGGTTGAGCTGTTGTTCAGCATCTTAGCTGTAGAGGGCAGCGTCACTGGCCCTCATATGTGGGATCTGAACTGGGGCCCTCTGGCGTCCCAAGCCAGCTCTTAACCAACGCGCCACTCGGCCGGCCCTTAAGGATATAATTTTTAATAACTATAATTGGTAGTCTGTAAAAATCTTTCATATGACTCCGACCATTTCAACCATCTGACTTTAATATATCATTTTTCTGAAATAATAAAATGACAAATCTTATCCTGAAGTCCTAAATTTAATGAAGAATTAATAGCATACTATAATTTGACATGCTTCTTAATTCAGTGCCTGATGGTTACAGACATTGTTTTCTGGTCTTACATTCAGAACGGAGTTAGGGAAGATCCATAAAAATTCAGTGTAGATCTGATTCTATATGGTGACAAACTGATTTCTGAAGAACTAAGTGCAAAGTGGATTTTCTCTTTTTCATATATTCAGACATATTTTTATTACACTGAAGTAGTTCCCTATTTAAAGGAATAGTATTTGAATCAGTTTGTAACATGAGATTCTTAGAGGTAAAATAAATGCCTTCATTATATTAACTCACATGCTTCCTGTGAAATTTCTGTCTCCATCTTTGACATTTCTACCAAAACTTCCATCTACGTGAATGTGCAGGCCCACCAGTTGGCAACCTCTCTGAATGTACCTTAACATTTTTCACCTAGGTATCTCCTAGTGGAGTAGCTCTTAATCAGAGGTGTGCATCAGAATTTTCTTGAAAGTTCTTAAAAAAATTCACAGGCCCGCGTCCCACACCAAGCCTCCTGAGCCAAGCAAGGAGAACAGAGTGTACATTTTGAAAAGGTTCTCAGGTGATTCTGATGAGCTGACCTTTGCCCAGCGAAAGAGAGCTCTTGTCTAGCAGTGCTAGGAGGGTATTTGAGAAGCGATTAATGAAATGAATTCTTGTACAATCTCCTAAAATCCTCCACATTTTGGCGGCCCAATTCAAGGCCACCCTTTGTTCAGCATCCCTCATTCTTACTGTCTATGCCTATTTCTGTTCTTCCACACTGCTTCCATACTGCTATTTATACTGGACAATTTATCAGGATAAAGAAGAGTTGTTTCTCTACTTGAATTTCTTGAAATTGTTCCTCTTTATCACAGCTTAATATGCAGAATATAAAGAATCTCACTTACATGAGGTTGGTTTCTTTCTCATGCATATATTACAGAATGCCATGAGTCATAAAAGGGTAATGCCATTGTGATTCAATTATGATGATGCCCCATGTTACTCTATGATGCACCATAAAATGTTCAAAATGGTTAGTCTCAATGTGAAGCAAGTACAGAGTTCATAGCTTGGAAATATCGAAGGAGATTATTTTACTTGCTCTGTGAGTAGCTCCATTTATATATTATTTAATTCTTTAATGTGATTGATATAATGTAACTATCATAATGTCATGGTTAGTAATAATATTAATAGTACCATTTCTTGAGCACTCGCTATATGCTAGGATCTGAGCTACTTACTTAAGTATCTTATCTTATTAGCAGCAGGTAGGTATCTTTATTCCTATTTTCAGATGAGGAATCTTCTCTTTCTTTCAAATCTTAAGTAACTTATTATGTGGTGGAATTTGTATATGAAAATCCAATTGGTTTGAATCTAAAGCTCATACAAGTGCTAACCATTGTGCCCCTAAGATGCTGTGTTATAGTTCATACCAAAATAAATTATTACCCTCTAAATTTCCAGTTGGAAAAAGACAAAGCAATTTCCATGCAAAGAAAAGAGCCCACTTTCACTTTAAAGGAAGTAAAACATTTCTGATGACAGACATGCACAAATTGCAATCATCTCAATAAGAAAAAACAGTAAAAAAAAAAAGAAAATGAAAATATAGGACTAGAACAAAATGGAAATCTCTGAGAGTAGTAGAAAGGTGCAAAAGTGTAGGCTGACAGCCTGAACTCTAAACAAAATTTCCACCATCTTTTGAAATCTCCTGGCAAGGCTCTGAATCTCTGAATCACAATCGCCTCATTCACCAAAAAGGGTGACAATGCAGGCCTCTACTTCACCCTTGAATGGGCAGTGCCATCTTTCCAGTCTTACTTTCTCCATTCTTGGTCACACCTTGTCATCAGGTATTCTCGCCATTTACATTTTATGCTGGGAAAACCCATGAGTGGCCTCTCCATCTTTCCACAAAGCTTTCCATGATATGAACGGGCAACATGGAGCTGCATCCTCGCTTTCCACGGCACTCTGGGTCCCTATCATCTGACATAACAGAATTACTATTTTGTGTAGCTGACCCACACTATACTGAACTCCTGGACAGCAGGGAGCTGGTCATCATTTAATCTCCCTCTTTACTCTCCCCCCTCCCCCACATTAAAAAAAACAGTGGATTACACAAATATGCTCTCAACAAGCGCTGAGCAGGAGCGAAAGCATGAGTCATGCCTGCTTTTTGCATCCTACTAAATTAAATGTATGGTATTATTTAGCCTACTCACTATGACATGCCATTAAAAAGTAAGTAGCTTTAAAAAAAGTTTCCCAGAATTAGGACAGATGTACTGTGACCCACATTGCTAGAAAGGCTGCTTTACTGGAATAACCAAGGAAGAGATGTGTATCTTCAGGACATAGCAACACTTAGAACAATGCTTTTGCTTTTTTCCTCTTTCTCAAGTCAAGAAAAATCCAACCATCAAGGTGAGTCGAATTAAGCAGCTCCCTCCTCTTTGCTTTATCTACTTGTCATGACTAAATGCCCTACTAGGATCTAAATGAACCTCTAAAGCTGGCCCTTTTATACCCAGTTGTGAAAGGCACAGTCTTGGGCACCACCCTTCATCCAAATGCCAATATGCTGCCAACAGAAATTATTCCTTTATGCTAAGTATTGTTCTCAGGAACTCTTTTTTCAAAGATTGATTTAGTCTAACTTTTTTATCAGAGTGGAAAGAGATTTTAGAGTCAGGTTAACCTGAATTAAATCCATCTAGCTTCTGCCATGACCAGCTGTATAACATTCTCCTTGCTTTGTAAAAGCTGCCATTTTGTCTTTCTGGTAAAATAGGTAAGATAATACTTATACAGCAAGGTTATTGAGTGAGGTGGTGTGATATTTTAAGTGTATAGTTTGGCAATAATAAATAGTCAATAAATATTAATTTTGATGAGTGCCCCGGGCCACCTAAAAAAAAAATGAGAAAGAAGGTGGTTTGAAATTCTGGCCATTTCATAGAAATAGGGGGGAAAGGGCCCTTGGTGGAGACATAGGCCCATCATAAAGAAAGCCACTCGTCACCAGGAGATGTGCTCTGTCTGATCATTTAATGAATTTCATTTATCCTTCTTAAAGACATTGGGCTATCATTAAGTCACTCTTGGTCTTAAAGTACGGTTACATCTTAATACGGAACTTCTCTAATCTCTGTTGTAATATTAAAATCAACTAAAGTATATACTTTGATTTTTTAGGAATTTTGAAAAATTGGGACTTTGTCAGTTACTTAGGTCCCAAACACCACTACCGCCCTCCATGATGAATCTGGTATCTTAGGCTTGCAATTTGGGGTTTAATTTCCATTTCCTCCCAGCGGCTCTCTGCGCTGGAAGGAGGCGGGGTGCCTGCCACCCGTGTGTGGTTTTGGGGTAGTAACCTCTTCTGGGGCGGCGGCCCGTGACGTGCGATGCCTCGGTCCCCGCCCGCCCTATAAAGCGGCAGGTGAGCGCCGCACCTCCGGAATGTTCGCACGCCTTGTGCCTGCGCCCAAGTCGGAGCCCAGCGATCCCAAGGCGAGGTCCCGGCGCGCTGAGCGCCCGATCCCCGCGGGCGGGCGAGCACAGCCACTCACCGCCGCTTGTCCCCCTTGCCTTCCACCACCTCCTCCTCCAGCCCACAGCTCCAGTCTCGGTTGCCCCAGAGACCGCGACGCCGCCGCGCCGAGGGACCAATGAGAGCCCTGCTGCTGCCGCCTGCGCCGGTGGTGCTGTCGTTCTTGATCCTCAGCTCAGGTGAGGACATCCCGGTTCTGAGCTGCGGGGCGCTTCTCCCACCGTGGGCAAAAGCGGTCGCCTCTTGAATTTTGCTGCTTCTCAAAAAAAAAAAAAAAGCCCTTCGGCGCCTCCAACTCTTTCCCACCGGAGGTGCTCACGGCAGCTCCCTCCCTAGGGCTATTTCCTTGGGAGGAAGAGAAAAGCGGGCAGGTGTCCCAGACGGTCCTGGCCAGTAAGAGGGTGCCGGAGAACCCCTGTACTTTTACTTTAGTCCAACTGAAGGAGACTTGAAAGATCCTGTGATCCAAACCTTCGCTTTACATAAAAGGAACCGAGGGCAGAGAGGTGAAGTGATTTCCTCAGATCTTAAAGTCGTTAAGTCCTTGACCCAAGAGGGCTGCCTCCTGCCTAAATTCTCCATCTCCTCTGTCTACTGATTCTGTTTTTACCTTCCTAGAGGGCCTGGTGTCCTCCTAGGGAAAAGTTAAAAGCACCAGTATGACTCTGTTTTATTGAGACCTAAAGGATAAAGTAGGGGCTTGAAATTCTGGGCCCCAAATCTTAACTATTTCCCAGTTTTGTTTTGTTTTGTTTTTCTTTATGTAACAACAATAATAATAATAATAATAATGAAACAATGACAATAATCATTATTATCAATTACCATTTATATATTACTTTTTACATTTTATGTACACAGTCTTTTAAAAATGTGACCACGTGTTAAGAAAACCTGGTGTTTATACATTAGATCTAGAACCCACCTATGGTTCTAGATATAATGGGACAGGTGTCATTCTAGCAAACACAGATGCATTTGGTATGTGAAGTGATGGGAATTTTTAGACAATAGCTGGTAAGTAATTATGTATGTTAGGTTAATTTGCCTATTTGGCAGTATTTTTTTTGATGGGGAAATTAGACTATCTGCGGAAAAGAAAAGCTTGATGAAAGAAACTCTGTCATCGGAACAGCTGAGTTTGCTTGTTGGCAAAACATAAAGTTGCTTTCATAAGTGACTCAATCACAAACAATAGCACATGTGCAATAACTACTTTGATATCAGAAGATAAACATTTCCCCTGAAGGGCAGCTGACTGGTGAGAAAAGCACTCTGCTATACCTTTTCTTCCCTTGTTCTTTCTCCCATAGCCAGTTATGCTTCTGGATTGGACTTTAACGACACCTACTCTGCGAAAGGGGAACCATTTTCTGGGGACCACAGTGCTGATGGATTTGAGGTTAACTCACGAAGTGAGATATCCTCAGGAAGTGAAATTTTCCCTGTGAGTGAGATTCCTCCTGGTAGCGAACTGTCCTCAGGGATCGACTATGACTATGCAGAAGAGTATGACACTGAACCACAAATATCAGTCTATATTGTAGATGATTCAGTCAGAGGTGAGTAGAGGCTAGGCAAAAATGTAACCTATCTGATATGTTTGTATGAACAAAGCTGCTTCAAAAGAAAAGCTGCTCCCAGGATCTTCTAGTGGCTTTCTGGTGTGTGTATCTGTTGTACACTCTGCTAGGTGAGCTAGAAACGGAGATGGAAAGAGCTGGATGTGGGCACATCCTATGTGTCTGAAGCTCTAACGAATGGTTTATGTCTATTAAGTCTAATCTTCACAACAACTTTATCAAGTAGGAATTATCATTTTACAGATGCAAAAACTGAGGCTTGGAAAAAGGGTAAGTGTTCTGCCCAAGGTTCCACAGCTAGCAAGCAGATAAGCCCAAATGAGAACTCCAATCCGTCTGATTCCAGATACTATGCACTTTCCCACTGTGCCACATGGCCGCCATTCTGAGAGACAGAGGTAGACACCAACCAGTCCTATCTACTCTGTATCTCAGCTTCTGTATCCAGTCCCCCCCACCACTCTTCCCTAAATAACTGCATGCTAACATGAGTAAGGCAACAGAAGGAAGGAATGCGGCAAGAGCTATTTGGCTTTAGCCTTAAGTACTAGGTATTGAGAAACTGGTAATAACAATAATATAATAATAATAATAACAACAACTTCTGGAAATATTAAAGGACAGATATGCATGGATTTTGTATTGCTAAATTTACAATTTAACCCCAAATCCCATTTGTTATTTCAATATTAGTGACCCATAGTTTTCTTCTCTTTTAATGTTATCTGATCTTTAAAAGGGAGCATTTGCTTAAAATGAGGGTACCAAAGTAAGAGGTAAAGTATTGTTGTTCTTTCATATTACTCTGGGGTTTGAGGACAGATGAGGTCATCAGTAAATCAGATCTGAATATCCTAGGAGCATCCACTGTGGAGGCAGGACATAAGACCCCTTCTCTCCTGACCTTAGTTTCCCTGACCCTCCACCTCTGTCTGGCTCCCAGAACTGGTAAAGGGAGAACTGATGATACCATAGAGACAGTTATGGGCTGAGTGGCTGGTGGGAAAAGCTTTAGTGAACGCCCCGCTTTGCTCCCTTGCTTCAGAACTTACACTTTTACATAAGGTGGGAAAACGGTCCATTATAATTCTTACTTTTGGAGGAATGCTATTAGACCATCAAGATTCTTAAAATTGTTCTCTTAAAGATGTTTCAAGCTGTTAATATTTCCAAAGGCCAAATAAATTGTCAGTGGTGAAAATGGGCAGTGCCTTTAAATTGCAATGCATTGTGAAATAGAGTGAAAATGTCAGTTGAACTCTCTTGAAAGACTGTAAAACCCATGGAGTTAATGTGTATTGCAGCACTTCAACATAGTGACTATTTGCTCCTGTCTAAAATTTGTAATATGCCTGATAAAGTGCGGTAGTAGCCATTTAAAATGTTTTTATTAGTGGACTTTTTCGAACTCATGGTTCTTTTCTATCACCAGAGGGAAGTTTCAATATAAAAATTGCATAACCCATTATTAAACATTGCCCCTAATTTGACTATTGTTAAGGTTGTCATAATAACCAGCTAAAATATTCATAATATTTATCTGCTGTTTCCTTCATCACAGGGTCCTATCTTGGATCCCCTTCCCTATGTTTCTAATGTTTTCTTTTTAATGGGTGCTGCAGGACCATTATGACTAATGGGATTATGACATTATGGTATTTGCTTCTTCTCACTAAGCTGTTTGCTAAACACTTGTTTAGGATAAACCTATTCAGGGATTAGTATAAGAAAATGCATCGCTCTAACATGGAAGCTCCTGCTTCCTATATTTAGCATGTGGGTAAACTATATCCTGCATAAATATAATACTGAACAAATGTTTCTGTGAACCTGAAGAGTTAAGATGAATCTCTGAAAAATCAAGTACAAATATATCTGTCTCCTATTTCTTCAAATAGATTGACCACAGAAATGTACCTCTGAAAGGTATTGATTAATTGTAATCTCTTGTAATATGGGAATTGGAGAAAGTTGATTAACTCTAATGTAGATATCTCAGGTTTTTTCCACCCCCAGGTAATACACACTAATTCCCAAGTATGATAGTCAGTACTAGACCAATATGAGTAAATAAAATCCACAACTATACTCACATCTCACTTTAATCAATGGCATTGACCCTTTTCCATGAGAAAACACAGTGTGGTGAAGAAATAACAGGCTTTAACATCCCTGCACTGCAATTTTCTAGTTGTGTGTCCTAGGGCAAGTGACTTGTCTTCACTCAACTTCAGTGTCCTCATCTGTATCATCTGGGTAACAATACATTCAACTGGGATTTAGGTAAAATTTAATAAATGCTCATTACCAAGAACTTGGTATAAATTAGAAATGCAACAAATGTTTAAAATATTTTGTGGATTTCTCTTAGACATGTAAGTCACATTATCAATAATAATAATAATAATAATAATAATAATAATAGAAATAAATTCAAAATGTTTCTAAGCTAATAAAATAGCAAAGGATTCAGATTTTTAAGTGCCATACAATACAGATACTCTCTTTGTTCAATTATTGTATATGACTTGTGTTAAATAATGAGACAAATATGGTCATATAAGCTCTCACTGCTGGGACTTCTCTCTTCTCCAAAATGATATTCAAGAACAAGAGAGATGGTTGTCAATAAATATTAATACATATATATTTTTAATTTTAGTTGAACAGGTAGTGAAACCCAAGAAGAACAAAACAGAAACTGAAAGAACTTCTGATAAACCCAAAAGAAAGAAAAAAGGAGGCAGAAATGGAAAAAACAGGAGAAACAGAAAGAAGAAAAACCCGTGTAATGCAGAATTTAAAAATTTCTGCATTAATGGAGAATGCAAATATATAGAGCTCCTGGAAACAGTAACATGCCAGTAAGTTTTCCTAAATTATACAGAATTCTGTATTTCTAACACCATGTCTGAAATTCCTAGCTGTAGAAAACCATTTATTTTTCTAATGTCTAAAACAAAGTTCTGCAAACCTTTTTCTTATAGGACCAAATAGTAAATATTTTAGGCTTTGTGGATCAATATTATATATGTACTTATATGACAAATTAAAATGTAAACATTTAAAAATGTAAAAACCATTCTAGGTGTGCCCACTGTAGAAAAGAAAAAAAACCCGGCAAATGGCCAGATTTAACCCAAGGGCTGTAGTTTGCTGACCCCTGGTATAAACCATCATTTTACAATATAAATTTTACAAAACCTCTAGTTAAAAAAGGATGTAAAGATACTTTTCACATAATGTTGTTCTACCCTCCTTACCCCCAAAAGCTGCTAGCATATGAAATGACAGTGGAATGTATTAGCTGCATAACAAGTCACTGAACTCATCAGTTGGTCATAAAAGGAGCTCAAGAATGAAAAGGTGTGTCTTCCTAGAGTATCACACCCAAACTAATCTCAACTTGTTCTTATACAAAGAGATTTTTGGCTCAAATGCATTCTATGTCTCATGATTTTGAAATGTAAATCTATGGCATGATATTTTTTATTTAAATGTTAGAATTAAATGGCTATGACCTGGAAAGTAAGCCTAAAATATACAGAATGTTTTCAGTTATTCTGATTTTGGAATGTGGGTTGTTTACAGATGTCCTCAGGATTACTTTGGTGAACGGTGTGGGGAAAAGTCCATGAAGACTCACAACACGGTTAACGATGATTTATCAAAAATTGCGTTAGGAGCCATAGCTGCCTTTGTCTCAGTCATGAGTTTAACAGCCATTGCTGTTGTTATTACAATCCAGTAAGTATGGCATAACTTAAAAATTCCTCATAAAATAATGCCAGGTTATTTTGTTTTCAGCATTTCTTCCACAACGTACTATATCTTATCTTAAGTGAATTATTCTATTGGTGGCACATGATCTTTGGTCATATCATTACACTTCATTGACAAAAATCACAGAATATTATCCAAGTTTACATTACTTTGGCCACCACTGAAATTTAATGTGTAAAGTCCCTTTTCAGAAAATCTAGACATGTTTTGAACTTAAGAAATGGTTTTATTTTATGTCATATTTCTACACATGAGCACTTCTAAGTCTCGAAGTGTTGGTATCTTCTATGACTATCAAGCCTCTCAGAAGCTAATTAAGGCTCATTAATAGTAGGTTGTCAGAGATACTGCTTTGGTACTAAAAATCACAAAGAGCTTCGAAACAGGAGTCCACAAAAAATATGTCTTGTTCTCTTAGAATGCAAAATTCTGAATTAGGAATTTCATAGCATGCTACTGATTTACTTAGAGTTTTTGACTATTTTGTTATTGTCAAATGCAACATGGGAACTCAACGATAAAAATTTTTTTTTTTCCTCCGTATGGTATGGTGTAGGAAGCAGGGACAATTCTGTTACTGTTCCACTCCTGTAATATCTTCCCTGTACTCACAATAACAGATCACATACTTCACTTCATGACCAATGAATGTTAGAATTAGACTGTTCCAGCTTGTAGACACTGATGGGTTTGTCAAAATGGCATTGTCTGTCAAACAGAAGTCAGTGAATTAAGGAAGTTGGGGGAGGGTGTGAATGGCTTTGTAATGACTCATGTGCTACTAGAGCTTGGGAAAAGCAATAGACTCATTATTCTAATTTTAGGTAAATTACTTTAACTGGATTGTGCACATGATGCCCACTCTTGACATTCAGGAAACAAGGGGTTATCTTCTGCTACTGTTTACTATTATTTTAAATGCAGATCAGATAATGATAAAATGGCACATAAAAAAACTTTTATGATGCACATAAAGTTTGACCAGTGGTTTAAATTTGTTTTGTATACTCTAGAAATTATTTTGATCTGTTAGTACCTCAAGCTAGACTAATGCAAATGTGTTTAGGAAAGATACCCTCAGACAAACTATTATTATTTGACATGGAAGGCTAGAAGGAAAAAAATTGCCAGTTAAAGATGCTTTGAAGTAATTATTTAAACCAGTAATTATTCAAGTTGAAATATTTAATAATCCTTTGGAAAAGCACAGAAAAACCCTGTCATGTTGGCACTCTTAAAACTACTCAGTGACTTCCCATTTTTACCCCATATTCTCATTGCATTTGAAACATATAACAAACACTAACCTAAGTCACAATTGCTGTTTTTTCATAATTAAAGTAAATTTTCCCCCAAACTTCATTTAAAAAGTTCTTATGATTTTAATAATAACAGTAGATGGATTAAAGAGCTATGAAAAATAGAATTGTTTCTACTACACCAAGACATTTTTAAACTATTGAGTTTTTTAAATAGAAAGTAGCAATAAATAAAACTAGAAGGAAGTAGTTGTTATATTTAAAAATAAATAAAAACTAACTTGTTTTGTAAGCCTGTTTTAAAAAATTCTAATCATTTAAATTAGTTTGTTCAAACATAACGTCCTTCTATGGTAAAACTGTACTATCTTCTTCCTCCGTTTGTGCATGGCAACTGTGCTAAATTTTGAAAAATAACACATATTGATGCCTTCTGATGGTTTACATCTCAAGGCACATTTATTTAAATCTCAGTGCTCTAGAAATATGTTTATATAAACATCCCCTTAAAACAAACATTGGTAATATTTTATAGCTAGGTTTGTGTTTTGGTTTGGTTTACACTATAGTGTGTAAATGGTCTATAAGGACTCACAAAATGGAATTCTCTATACTCATGAAAACCCCAAGTAATATACAGATGAATAGAACTTTGATGAATATTTTGTTCCCTGAAGGCTTCGACAAAGACACGTCAGGGAATATGAAGGAGAAGCTGAAGAACGAAAGAAACTTCGACAAGAAAGTGGAAACACACATACCATAGCATAAATGAAGATAATATCACAGGTTTGTGTTTTAAAAGATAACTTTAGAGCATATCCTATAATTTTGAAAAATATAGCATCTACTATCTCAAGCAAAATGAGGAAAGTAAGTGTTCTGAATTATGAAAGCATTGTGAACATTGGCTACATTAAAATATATTCTTTGAGCATGAAATGGAGGTTAACATTGACAAAGGACTATGTTATAAGGGACATAAAGGCGAGGGAGACGCAGATTCTACTCCCAAAGAAGTTAGTGTTTAGTAGGTAGGAAACAGTGTAAGGAGCCAGAGCACTAGGGGAAGTAAAATGCATGTCATGAGAAAGGAACCAACAGAATACGAGGCGTTTCCGATGAAGAATGGAAAGAATCCACTGGGAGGCATTTAGAGAGCAGGAAAGGGTGGGCATATAGGGTGACACTGGAAGCAAGCCTCAAAAGACTGAAGATTTTGGGACAAACAATTATGAAAGGAGAGGAAGATTAATACTGTGAAATGCGCTAGGTCATTTTAGAAACTTGTGAAAAATGGCCTAGTTCAATGGGTTTTGGAAGAGATAAGGTTGAAATGATAGGTTGAGCTCACATGGGGTAGAGCCAAAGTGAGAATGCTTGCACTGCAAATGGGAGGTGGAGATAGCAGATTGAATATCCTTTTAAAGAAAGGAAGTAGGGAGGGTAAAGGGGTACAAATTTTGGGGAGCTTGGGTGAAGTATATATTGTAGTTTTTATTTTTAATTTTTTGTAAAGAGGAGGAGTTAAGCTGGGTGTAGGGAGAAGGATATTTAATTGCTAACAAAGTGAACAGCTAATGAAGCAAACATCTAGAGGAAGAGGGAGGCACGGAGCTCAAGGACACACATGAAGTCAGTCCTAAGAAGGAATTCCCATTTCCTCTGACATTCAGAAAAGATGTCAGATCCTTAAGTCATTGATTTTCTACTGTCAATGTGTTTAAGAATTACTTGAGATGCTTATTAAATATGCATATTCCTAAGCCAAATCCTAAATCAACTAAATCAGTATTTCCATTTTTAATCAACACTCTAGATGCTTGGAGAACCTCTACATTTAGCATTGGTTAAGTGCAGGTATTAGGTTCTGAGAACTATTTTAGAACTAGCTCAATAACTCATGACATGGGTAATTCTTCATGCCAATGCTATACTCAGTACTTATTGCATCAAAATCTATTAATGTATGGGCTTAATGTGCTGAAGCTAAGATGATCAACATGAATACGGGTAGATTTTTGGTTACTTAGTGCAGATGAGATTTCTCAGAGCAGGTCCCAGATGATTTTAGGAAAAGGAACATGCTGTGCTGGCACATAGTGGCTGCCCATTAACTGGTAGCTACTATTATTATGCCCTCAGTACTAATTATCCCAAATTAACTGTATAACATAAATACACTGAGCCACTTAATCTTTGTTTTTAATTATGTCCACTGCATGGATTTGGTTGGGGAAACCATCTATCATGACTGTTGTTGCTTTTTTATTAAGCAGAATTTGATGAAACAGGTTTGAGCATATGCAGTCTTCTACCTAAGTAGGCATTGTAACCAAAGGAGGTGTGAAAGACGGATTCAAGTCAAAGTGATAGTTTGTCTTCATAAAGCTCAAAGCATTTTTCATAAGACATCCTAGAAAACAATTTTACAGAAATTCTGATTCCTGATTATTCTTTGACATTCCCTTGAAGTTATGTTGGAATTGAACTTCTAACACTTGATTTTATTTTGAACAGGGCAGCAGACCGGAGTTACTGCCAAGTCACAATCATAACTGCTGAGTTGGTTCCTCTTTTCAGTGGATTATAAGAAAACAGAACCTTTTTGCTTTAATGGTTTAAAACTTTCAATTGTCACATTTTGTGCTAAGTCTTATTTCTGTACATAAAGATGCATGGAAAGAAAAGTATTTTTTCAAGTTGTAAATAATTTATTTAATATTTAATAGAAGTGTATTTATTTTATGGCTCATTAAACTTTTTTAATCAAACAGATTGAGAGTTTGAATATTAGTTTTGAGACTGCAAGACTCTAGGGTATTTTTCTCCCAACACTTAGATGATCATTTTAAAAGGAGTCCCTTCTCTCTTTTTTTACTGTTCTTATGTTGATTTTCAAAACTTTTTCCTCTTGTTAGAAAGCACTGTTAATGGGAAAATCATAAACTAGAGTCACTTAGTCCTCCCACAATACTAATATCTCAAACTGGCCTTTCTTATTCCATATAGAACAATTCCAAGTCTTAGTAATTATAAAAGCTTCAACATGTGGCACTGCCTCTCTGTTACAGTAGAAACAGATCCTATTAAAAAAATGAAAAGAAAATCCACTGCTCACCATCATTATCACCATAAATAAGAAGGAGACAAGAGTAGGTGTGAATGTTACAAATGTGGCATTTCAAGAGAGCCAGGAAGTATTTAGATTTGAGACTTCTTTCTCTAATATTGTGACATGAATGTATGAAGAATGTAAACCCCACACCTCCCTTGCCTCCCCTTGCTGCTATTTCCTACATCATTTTAAACAAATACATGTGCAGTTGTGGTGGGTACTCTTTTGAGATCACAGTCTGGTTCCTGGATGGTTAACTAAGTTACCTGCATGAAAAACAAAACAAAACAATCTTTATAATATGTGGGAAATATCTGGAGGAAATTAACCAATAATAAACATAACTTCAGCAATTATCTCAAGGAATTTCATGAATGAAAGGTACCTTTCCCATCAACATTTTCATCTGTCCCTAGCATACCATCCACCAAATCCTTACCCAGTGATCATCTAACCAGTTGCTTCCCAGCCTCACCTGCATATTATCACTTGAGTTTTAAATGTCTACTATGTGCCCAGGGCCTCCTCCCAGAACTTCTGATTTAAATGGATTGGGCTGGGTCATTGGTATCTCTATTTTTAAAAGATCCCTAGATGTTTCCTATATACAGCCAGTCTTGAAAACCTACACTTGAACATCTACAGTGCACATTTTCCTCAGCCTCATTCACTAAATATTTATTGTGGGTGATTCAAGTATAGCGATAGGGATACGAGACAGAAATCCCTGACTTTGTGACGTTTTCCACCTAGTTGGCGGGAGACAGTATATCTTGCCAATACAGTGCAGTGAATAACTGGATGAGATGTCTACCAGGATCCTTGGGCATTCAGGGAACTCTCATCCAGACCAGCCTGATGAGTCAGCGAGGACTTCCTGGAGGGATGCTACCTGAGATTATCCTTGAAGGTTGAGTAGGAGTTATGTAGAGAAGATCATTATAGGCACAAGCAAAATTGCAAAGTCATGAAACATTATGACCTGAAAGGGTAAATACATAAAATAGTTCAGTATTACTGAAACAGAAAGTGTGAGGTCAGCAGGCTGTAAAAGAAGCTGGAGTGATAAGGGCAGGGTCACACAGGACCTTTAATTTACACTGTTGGCCGTGAGGAACTAACTATTCAAGCCAGTTGATCAGTGGTAGAAACTTGATCAGATTTGCATTCCAAGTAGGTCCCAGGCAACCACATCAGGGAGGGACGTGAGCCAAAGCCAAGAGGTGATGGATTAGCTCGGAAGCAGTTGAAATATTCAAAGCCAGAAATAAAAAATACCTGAAGCTGGGAAATTAAAGTAGGGAAAGGGAAACTCACCCTGTATTTGAAGATTTTTTTAATAGATTAAAAACACAAAAACAAGGTGATTCATTATAAAAGCAAAGCTGAGAATAATGACATGGTAAGGGAAGAAAAGAAATCTAAGAAGACCCTCAGGTTCTTGGCTTTGGTGGCTAGGTGGGTAGTGACATAATTTTCAGTAGGGAATCTCTCAAGCTAGCTTGTTGAATATTGTAGATGGGAAGCATGGTGTTTTATTTGTCCTTGACCGAAGAATGTCTCTTCTCTATTTTGCAAAGTCATCCTTTCTAATTTGTAACAGACTTATGAGGAAATGAGTGCCAGCCCAGCCAATTAGTCCACTAAATCAACCCAGATCCTTACTGCACATCTGAGAGTGAGCAAATGAGAGGAAAAGTCCTCATTCTCACTTTCAGAATGAGTTCAGCTTTGGTTCTGTTGAGTTTGAGTTGTCAGGAGATACGTAGTAAGAAGTTAAATATACAAGTCTGTAGTTCAGGGAGGGGAAGAATTATAGATTGGGAGTTGTCAAAATATGTATGGTAAGGTAACTGAAGCCACAAAAGTGCCCACGATTACCTAAGGAGGCTCTAATGAGCCTGAAGAAAATATATTTGTATTGAAAGATCTTCCCAGTCATCACCGAACACGTGGCGGAAGGACCCAGGCTACATACAGCCACTGCGAAGGCTCTAGGCAGGTGCCTGTTATCCCATGTACTTTTCGAGCTCTCAAAATAAAAGTTCATTAAACCATTACTGAGAGGTAGAAGGAAAACTCAGCTACTATCTTCATAAGAAAAATAATCTTATTGAGTACTCAGATACTTATATCCCACAGACTGTTCTATGTGCTTTCCACATAGGAACTCATCTAATCCTCATGATTTCCTTGGAAGGTAAATACATTTTATAGATAAGAAAAGCAAGGCTTGGAGAGATGAAATAATGTTTCCAGGGTCACACAGCTAGTAAATGACAGAGTTAGACTCACTGGCTTCAGAACTGGTCCACTTAAACTCCATTCTCTACTACTTCCCCTATAATCAAGGTGTCTGTTGTTGGTATGGAGAACGCTGCCTCCATACCAATTTAGCATGGTTGAAAATGCCCTTCATAAGATAGCTGGTTTATTTCTTCAAGACTCAGATAAGATGACACTCTCTACCTGTGCTGCCTTCACAAAACTTCCCAGTCTATACTCTCCCTCCCAGTACAGAATACACACCTTAGAGCTAGCCCACCCAAGGGGTAAAAAAGCTGGAATATTTTTTCATAAATTTTATCCATAAATGTTCAAATAATTTGTTGAGATTTGTTCCCGGGGTGGGGGAGATTAATTCCCTGGAACTTTTGGCCTGGTTCATGTGTAAGCAAAATGAAATCTAGTGGCCAGAGAAAGTCCCCAGGGAATGGTGGGCTGTAAGTAGGGTCAATGTGCTTAGACCCAAATACAACCTAAGGTATGTGGGTGGGGCACAATGAGTATCTGCTAAAGTGGCTGGCTTATTGCTGAACAATGTCATTTTTACTTTTTGGCACCTGCTCATTCATTCAATAAATAATTACAAATAATTATTAAACTCCAACTATGCATCAAGCAAGCATAGGTTACTAAAAAGCAACATCTCATAAGTCCTAAGAAGTATGTGTAAAATTAATAACAGAAGAGAAATGGTAGAGTAAAAGATTTAAATAGTACCAATCTAGAATAATTATCCCCTCAATAATCAATAATTCACTTTGTTAGAAGGGTCTGACCTTTATGAGGTATGACTAAAGTAATAATGCTGGTTTTCTTCTGTGGCTTAGAAATCAACATTATTATTTAGTAACACCTCATGCAAATATGTTCACATTAACCTTCAATCTCTCAAATTACAACATATACTATGTTCATTTAGTCATCAATTTAATAAATATTTGAGTATGTACTATAAACATAGTAATGCTTTGGGCAGTGCAATCCAACCTTCTTCTGGGTCTCTCTGGGGAGAGCAAATGTGTCATATACTGCTCTGGGGCTGGTGTTGAGGTGGTTGGCAGCTTGGGTCATAGAGTCATAATGTAATGCAATTAGAAAATTTTAAAAAGGATAGCAGAAACCGCTATTGTCTGAACACTAACATAATATAAAATCCCTTGAAATAAAAATTATCTTATGGAAAATTACAATATACTTAAACTGAAGGAAAATGTTTTATTTCTCAAAATTTGTGAGGCAAAGGTAAAACAGTACTTAGTAGACAATTTTTAGATTTAAATATATTTATCAGAAAATAAGTAAAGCTTAAAAAAAACAATTTAAGCTAAGCATTTAACTCAAAATTTAGAAAAAGATCAATAGAACAAACCCAGTGAAGATAAGAAGGAGCTATTTGAAATAAGGACAGAAATAAATGTTAAAGATAGTTGAAAAACAAAGTCAAAAGGTTATTATCTTGGAAATATTAATAAGATAGACCTCTGTTAAAAGAGATCAAAATAAAGAGAAGATACAAAAAAATGAAAGATAGAAAGAAAAAAGAAGTAACTGTAGGAACAACAGATTTTAAAAATAAGTAAATGAGAGTACTAGGATCCACATACATAAATAAATTTTAGTGGCTTAAAGAGATAAGCTATTATTTCTAATGAATGAAATATAGTGGTAGAATACTCTAAGCTTGCTTAATTCAATGGTCCAATAATAACATCAAAGTTCTAGGTCCTTTACCTGTTACTGATATTTTATCCTCACATTTGAAGATGGCACTAACATAAAATCCCCAGATGTAATGGATAAATTTCTATAAAAATACAAATGAATATACAAAAGGTCTAATGGGAAAATATAGAAAGCTTAAATAAACCAATAAGCAATAAAAAATTGAAAGGGTAATCAGAGTTCATATCCAACCCCCTGGAAAGGAACCCACCTCATATGGCTTTATAGTTATTAAGAATGTAAAGAAAACATGAAATATGTCCAGTTTATTCTATGATGCTAGTGCCAATCTGTACAAGGGCAATATAAGAAAAAAAATTGGAACATTTTATTTATAAGCATAGATGTGAAACTTCAAAAATATATTTGAAAAATTTCATCATGAAAGTAGAGCTTCTTTTGCCAGAAATACAAGAACAGTTTAGCATCATAAAGCATATATATATATATATATATATATATATATGTATGTATATACCATTGTTATATAAAATAGAGTAAAAAATATATATATATATACCATTGTTATATAAAATAGAGTAAAAACATGGAATTTTTTCTGTTATACAAAATAGAATTAAAAAGCATTTTCTTATAAAGGCAGAAAAAGCACTTAAGTGCAAAATCTACTTATAATTTAAAAACTAGTAATAGAACAATTCCTGAGCTTGATAAAAGCTATATACTAGGAATTACAGTAGAATGTATACTTAGTAATAAATATATAGATGCTTTCCCTTTAAGATTAGGAATGAGGCAAGGATGCCCATTATCAATACCACTGCTGAACATAGTACAAAAATTCTGACTAAAGTTGAAAAAATATATATACATAGAGATATAAGAATTTGTAGAAAATAAATCTATTCTTTTTTTGCAGATAATATGACAACCTTTCAGAATAATCAATATATGACAACTATTAGAATTTGTAAGATAATTTTGAGATTGCCAGATATAATATAAAATGCCAAAATTAATAGTATTTTTCTTTAATGACAAATTAGCTCAATCTTAAAAAATAAAATAACATTCACAATTGCTAGAAAACTATAATATATATTAACAACAAATACATGATTTCATTTAAGAAAAATTTACACACCTGTTTAAAAAAAATCTGTCATTAAGAAACATTCTTTTCTTTTGGACTTTAGACTATAAAAGGTTAATTTCCTTCCCAAATCTTCAAATTCAACAAAATACTAATCAAAATTTCAACTGAGTATTTTGATGAACTTTATATATCATATTCTAAAATTTGCACAGGAAAATAATAATCCATGAAAATCTTCCATTTTGAAAAAAAGCATAAAAGGATCCTTGTATATAAAGACATATACGAACTAATGTAGTAAAACAGTGTGGTTCTAGCATAAGTATGAACAAATAGACCGATGGAACAATACAGGGAGCTCAGAGACAATTTATTACATGATAAAGATAGCACTATAAATTAGTAGGGAAAAACTGACTGCTTAGCAAATGTTGTAGAGAAAAGGGTCTTAGAATGTGGAGAAAAATAAAATCAGATGACTATCTCACATCGTTGTCAAAGATGGGTCTCACGCATACTAAATATCTAAATGTGAAATGTAACACTATAAAGTTAGAACAAAACAATGCAGAAAAATATACTTGTGAATTAAAGTTGGGAAGGATTTAAGCAAAACCCCACAATTAAAAACATGGAGAGAAATGTTGACTATTTTTTTATTATGTCAAAATTAGCAAGTCTTGTTGAAAGAAGAATGTCATGGACAAATTTGGCAACTGACAGAATTAGAGAAGAAATGTGCAATGTCTGAAACCCCACAGCCATTGTGATATGCGAGGAATGACAAGAAAAGACAGGGACTTCAACTTAAATGAGGGGAAAGGATATGAGCAAGGAATTCCCAGAATTTGAAGCCCAAGTGACTAATAAGTATGTGATCTAGTCCAGTGCTAGCCCATATGCTGCTTTGGTGAGAATCAGCAAAAAATCAGCCCTTCCTCTTGATAGCTATAGTCCCAAGCCAGGGCATGCAGAGCATGGGGCTGGATCTCAGCTCCCATTCATAGTCTTGGCTGAGCACTCTTTTGTGCTGACATGTGTACATCATGACCTTATATATAAAAAGATGCTCAAACTTATTAAAACACAGAAATATAAATACAGAAATATAAGAATAGGTATCACTTCAGGCCCATCAGGTTTGTAAAAATAGAAAGATGAATAATGTTGGTAGAAGCTTCTGGACATAGAGACCCTTAAACAGTACTGGTTAGAGGCGAGCCTGGAACTGCCATTATGGTAGTACCTAATCAAAAAACAAATAAACATACCCTATTACCCAGAGGTATGCAGGCCGGCAAAGGGACTTGCACGATGTTCATGGTAGTGTCATTTATGATTGTTGGGAATTAGAGGTAATCTGCATGGATTACTGGATAATGTAGAAGTCACATGTGGTGGGGTTACACTGGGAAACACCATGCAGCCATTAGAAACAGAGGTGTTCTCAGAGTAAAATTGGTAGATTTTCTTCTTAAATGTTAAAATTTTAGAAGGGGGTGCTGAAGCAAGTAAGAAATAAACCAGAACAATTCATATTTCCTTACATTAACTAAATATACATTTTACACAGGTCACAAATTACTTATATTAATTAACACATATGCTAATTAAATATAAAAAAGGTCACACAGAACACATCAGAATGGTTGTCTAACAGTAAAGGTGAAGTGGTAGGAGCAGGAAAGTGGTGGAGAAGATGTTAAAAATTAACTAAATCAAACAACAGGAGGTATAACTGAAGAATATTTCATTTAACCCTCTGCACCCGAGGTCAAAAAGAAAATAAGTAACAGAAAAACATATCTGCATAACATAATGACAAGGAAATGTTAATAAACATGAGGCTTAAATTATGATTAAATTATGGGTGTGGGGGTGGGCTGTTGTAGACCAGGTGGAAGGCCTCACTGAGGAGGTATCATTTAGTTGACACTGAAGGCTGAGAAGGGACCAGTGGGAGAAGCGAAGTGTGGGGGGCACCTGGTAAGACAATGATGTGGGAAGGTCCTTGGCCCCTTTGAGGAGCCATGATGAGAAAAGAGTGAGGGAGAGGAGATAGGTCAAATTCCACAGGGCATTGAAGTTTAGATTCTTATGTGAGTGCAACGGGGAGCTTGACTGAAAAGTGGAAAGTCTCCTGATCTGATTCACATAATGCTGCTATGTGGAGAACGAATGAGAAGGACAGGGAGGAAGCAGAGAGATCAATTGGTGGAGGAACTCTCCACTCTTTCCATGGATCAGGTGAGGGAGATAAAGATAGCTTGAACTAGGGTGAGGGCACTGGCAATGCAGACAAATAAGAAACTTGGAAGGATACGAAAGGCTTACCCTGAATAGGTACTTTGGGGAAATAAAAAATCTAGCCAAGTGTTTAAACCTTATCCATTAATAAAATTACCCTGTTACTCTAGAGCAGCGGTTCTCAACCTGTGGGTTGCAACCCCTGTGGGGATCGAACGACCCTTTCACAGGGGTCGCCTAAGACCATTGGAAAGCAAAAAGATATTTACATTACGATTCACAACAGTAGCAAAATTACAGTTATAGAGTAGCAATGAAAATAATTTTATGGTTGGGGTCACCACAACATGAGGAACTGTATTAAGGGATTGTGGCATTAGGAAGGTTGAAAACCGCTGCTCTAGAGTAACCAAATGTTTCTATTGTTCCAGTCATTTAAGGGTTGATTTTGTTTAATGCAAGTAAGAAATACCTGAGAGCCATCTAACAATACACCTTGCTGTCCCTGAATTTCTGGATTCTCAGTCAATGAAAATATTGAAGCCAAGAATACATCTGAATCTATGGTGGGAGGGAATAGGTAGCAATAGTGAGATCTGTGTAGTACGGAAAGTTTGGGCTAAATGACCTTTATGGTCTCCTTCAATACTAAGTAGCACTGAAAAGAGCAGAAACCTATATAACTCACCAAAATGTGATATGGTCACAGTGTTGCTAAGTTCTAGGATAATGAAAGCATTGTCACCCTGGTAATGTGCATACAGTTGGAATGAATGGAATCAGGTCTCAAATACCTTCTTGAAGGAGCCTAGCTTGAATTGTTTTCTTAAAAATAACTTCAATATTTCTATAGAAGTGCATAATCATTGTTGAATTTTTAAGTAGGGAGAAAATAAAAATCATCCCAAATTTTACCAAGCAGAAATAACACTTAATTTTCTGGTGTAAGTTCTTCCAAATACTTTACCAACATATACCCGTTATCTAGAAAACATTTTATCATACTTTTCATACTGCTTTAAAAATTCTATTTTATTTCAAATATATTATAAATATCTCTCCTGTATCATTAAATATTATTCTATAATATAACTTTTCATGCTGTAAAGTATCCCATAGTTTAGCCAATCCTTGAACATTTTAAGGATAACTTTGAAAGTGGGATAATGAGACGTAGTATGGGTAAGACTTTCTAAATAAAATTTATGTCATATGCTATCAAATTGTATGAATAAGACAAATGTTTAAAGAATATTTCTTACTGGATAAACTCCAAAGACTTAGCAAGTAACAACTAATTTTAACTGAGTGCTTACCATGTGCCAAATGAGGTTTAAGCACTTTACATGTATAGATTCATTTATTCCTTACAACGAACAACCATATTAAATATTAACTGCCTATATCACTTATGAAGATACTAAGGCACAGAGTTTTGATAACTTGCTCAAGGCCACACAAGTGATGCATCTCAGAATGGAATGCAGGGTCAGGCTCTAGTCCTATGGAGCTAAATCCGTGTTGTGCTATCTTAGTCACGGTATCAGAAGGGGTAAAGGACAGACATTAGCAGCCCTCACCTGGAATTAGTGCAAAGGTTGCATTTCTGAGCTTACTGAATTTACTTCTGCAGGGCTCAAAGAAGAATAGATTGTGAGTGACGTCCACCAAGTTTCCTGTTAGCCAGGAACCCTTTATTCCCATACCACATTTCAACAGAGGCAAGGTGACTCCTCCTCAGTATTGGAATATTTTCTCTTCTTGATTCTCCCTAAAATAAGATGGACAACTGACCTACTTGGTGAATTAGTAATATGTAAAAACTCATTGGGCCATGGTTATCAGAAAGTGTGGTCACTGGCTTGCAAAGACAGTTCTCCCTCTCTTCTCTTCCTTCTTATTGGATAACTGTGAGCAAGCAGGTTGAATTTCAATTTCTCTGCCTGTTATGAGAGTGGGTAGGTAGGGTAGGTCCACATCTTTCATTCTGTTTTTCTTTAATTCTGAAAGGAGGATGTCAGAATTCCCATTTGAGGCTCAGATCTCACCACCATTGTTCAGTCCAGGTTTATCATTAATTCTTTTGGCTCACTTTGGCTACATTTTTCTATTTCCACTTGGTTAGGGCCTGAAGAAAATGATTAAAACTCCAAACCTCCAGCCATTTGTGATTGTTTTGTTTTGTTTTGTATTACTATGGAGCTATGGGGGGCCGGCCAAGTGGCTCAGTTGGTTAAGAGCTAGCTCTAGAGTGTGAGCTCTGAGCAACAGCGGTTCAATTCCCAGCCCAAGCTGAGCTGCAGCTGAGCTGCCAACAGGTGGCAGGATGGCTCAGCTAAAATAAATAATAATAATAATAATAATAATAATAATAATAATAATAATAATAATAATATGGGGCTATGGGACCCTATGGGATACCAAAATCCTTTGAAAATAAACAAAAACTTTCCTCACCCATGCATAGTTTTTTGTTGTTTCTAGTGAGAGGGGCCCCACAGGCTACCTGAAGTTTATTCCTTAGCCATGCAAGGGTCCATGGGTCAGGATTAAGAAACTCTCGATTTAAAATGCCTTGATTTTTTTTTTTTTAACTCTCAAAATTTTTTAGTATTCTCAAAATACAGCTCCAATTCTAGGGAATTGTAAACAAACAAAAACTCCTTTAACCCTAGTCCTGACTCTTCTATTGAACAGAGGAAAGCTTGGTGGAACACACAAGAAGCAGGTTTCTCTATTCATGGGAAGAGAGTTGAAGGAAATTTCTAAGACTAGGGATAGCACTTGGAAAAAATAAATGAGTTTAGCAGTTTAGAATACTAAGAAAGGGATGAAGTGGAGGAGGATATAAGTTCAAAAAGATTGGCAGGATAAGAATGGTGCTGGACTCTAGAGGCACAAAGAAGTTCTTCCTTGTACTATTGGAAATGTGCAAAGTACCTTGTGAAAAATAACAGGGATGGGTGCACAATCCAAAGATCAGCAGTGCTGTCATGAACCCTGGCTTTGGCCTAAAATAAAGGCCCTTTGAGGTTCCTGATACACTGTTGCATTCTTTCCACATCCTTGTTTCTCCTTCCTAATTCATTTGGGGAGTATTCTTCCCAGGTAAGGAGAATGCCTGAACACTTTTCTTTTTTCTTGCAGGATTCTCATTTTGCAGGCTGAAGATTAGATGGAAATCAGGCTGCACTGTTAAGAAAATAACTGGATATATACCCAGAGTGAACTTAAGAATAATGATGTTGGCCGGCCGAGTGGCGCGTTGGTTAAGAGCTGGTTTGGGACACCAGCTCTGAGCAGCAGGGCCCCGGTTCGGATCCCACATGAGGGCCAGTGACACTGCCCTCTACAGCTAAGATGGTGAACAACAGCTCGACCTGGAGCTGGGCTGCGGTGAGTCGCCAGTGATGGCATAGGCTGCAGCCTCTGCTGCAGTGGGTTGCCATAAGCTATCGTGTGTGGGCAGCAGCCAGCATGAGCTGCCAAGAGCCTCTGCGAGCAGCCGTCCAGAGGCCAGTGATTGATCTGCCTCACCTGGGAAGGGCGCAATGATAATACCAACATGGGCCAGTGAAGCGACGTTCTCCACAACTAGACTGAAGAACAAAAGGACAGCAACTTTTCTGTTCCCCTTCCCCCGATTCCCCAATAAAATCTTTAAAAAAAAAAAAAGAATAATGATGTTGTCTATACAGATAAGGTATTTCTTGAAAAGCATTTTATATTATATGAGTTTATATTCATATATACACATGAATGCAACATGTACACTCATACAGATCCCAATTAATGGGAACATATACTCCCTTCATTTCAGAACTATTAAGGGGTGAGCTCTAGAATAAAGCACTGTATGTCTCTGTGATCCTTACCAATCAAAAGGGGCGACACATTAGAAGGGTCTTATTCTAGAACATCAGCTCCTAATCACTCCACTAAATCATCCAGGTAAACATAGATCACTTAATATCCCCAGTGTTTGATTAATTGATTTAATTAATTAAAAGTATGCTGGGGTTCTAAATATGGCTTGCAATCAGTGACCCATTAATTTACAGGGACTTTTCTTAGTTTAAGGTCACCTGCAAGTGACTTGGCAGCCTGCCTGTTGGGTTTCCCCCAAGGATCACTTCAAGCACATGACTCATTCCATGGAGGCTTTTAGAGCCAATAATCTCAGAGGTAGGGACAAGGGTTGGAGATGTGGCTCCCTGAGTAGCTTTCAATGAGATGTGAGCAGGGAGAATCTTAATTGGCCAGGATTTGATTAGAGACAAATCATGGACAAGGAAAGCAAAGTACCTAATTCAGTCTCAATTAACTATGTCACTCAAGTCCCCAGAGGACTTCATGGAGACCAAGTAGCTGACTGTGCTGGACCACCACAGGCATCATGCTAAGGTGCTCGATTGTGCTCTGTTTACCCGGCATGTGTGCTCACTGAAAGGCCCAGTGGGATGAGAAGAGACTTTATGGAGCTCTGTCCATTCCTGATCAGCCTGGACTTGCTGATTTTGCATTTCTCCCTTTTGCATGCCATTTTCCTTCATCTATAAAGGTTCAGGCCCCTTCACTGAGAGAAGATATTGTTGTCTTTAAATTACTTTGAACTTTGCGGAAAGGAATGCTGAAAAGAACAAGGAAACCTGAGTCAGGAGACTTGGACCCGGTAAACAGACTCTTAGGCTTCACGTGAGCTGTAGGGCCTTGGCAGGTCCCAAACGCAACTCTTGAAAACTAACTAAGAATTCTTTATTTTAGCTGAGCTGGGGCAGCGGCTCTTCCTTATAGTATTGAGAAAGCTGCTGTGGACGAAAAAGGGGCTCTATAATAATCTGTGAAGTTCAGTGACCGAAAGTAACCTCACAGAGTGATCTGATCATAAATTCCTAACTGAGCAGGTTATGGTGGATAGTTATGCCCAGGCACATAACTTCCCCTTATATTTATTTCAATATTATCTATTTAATGTTTCATTAGTAAGCCACTTAAACTCTCAAACTAAAAAAAAAGTGTTTTCTACAAAAATGTATGTTTTCAAATAAAATATTTATGATCACTTATCTAATACACAGTTTAATCTAATGAGTAATATGTATGAGCATATTATGATGATATCAATATCTGAACATATTTCATTTCATACAGGCTTCTTAAGAGGCTTTAAAATACACAGCCTTAACCCTATATCTGCAACTGCTAGTCTAAAAATATCCAAAAAGCAACTTTTTGGTGGGCAGTGGGTCATTCATTTAGTTAGTGAGAATATTTATTCATTTCATTGCAGAAATATCATGGAACGTAATTTCTTGTGTTACCCAGTCCAAGCTGGAGATACAAAATGTATGGGATATGTAAGATATTACCTTTCCACATTTGATTTTAGAAATTTCTGATAAGGGATTGTGGGCCCATACTATCATAAAACTAAGTGACTATTAGATGCTATGAAATAAATTCCCCATAAGCAATAAGATCATGATAGCAAATGTAAAACACTGTTACTTGAATATGATAGCTTTTGTGTTCTGGAGTGGTAGAATTTTCCATAGCAAAATTTACCTACTTTTCCTGATTTATAGAGGAAATTTTGTTTCTAGACATAATTTAGTTACTAGTATTGAATATGCCCTCCTGATGTTAACAACTAGAAAACTAGAAAAAAAAAAAAAGAAAAGAAACAACTCTTTTTAGACTATGAACAATATACAGTGCAGGATGGTGCTCCTTGAGAGAAAAAAAGCAAATGAGGTGGGCGTTACTATCATTCTGAATTTCTTCCTGGAGGTGCTTTCTGAATCTCAGCACTAGGAGGGAAAACCTAAGCAGAGCATGGAGGTCTCACTAAGTTGAGAAAACATAGATTTGAGTACAGGATGTCGAACACAGTTGAAATTTATAGGGCAGAGTACCACAGAGGTGAAAGATATACAGAGAAAAAGGTCCAGAAACCTGCAAGGGGGTCTCCCGAAGCTTTTGATTGAATATTAAGTTTTGCATAATTAAGATGCTATTCTACAAAGGTGGGCAAAGAACAACTGCTGGATACCTGTGAATGAAACAATTTCCAGGCTCCAACTGAATGGGGAGATATTCAAGTTCATATTATCCATTGTAAAGAGTCCTTGTTGAACTCCTGAGACATTCAATAGAGAATTCAGTAGGTCATGTCTTATCATTAGACTGGAGGTTACTCTAAACCAGCGGTTCTCAACCTGTGGGTCGCAACCCCTTTGGGGGTCGAATGACCCTTTCACAGGGGTCGCCTAAGACCATTGGAAAACAAAAAGATATTTACATTACAATTCATAACAGTAGCAAAATTACAGTTATAGAGTAACAACGAAAATAATTTTATGGTTGGGGGTCACCACAACATGAGGAACTGTATTAAGGGATCGCGGCATTAGGAAGGTTGAGAATCGCTGCTCTAAATAAACCCAAATAAAGCTAAAAAACAAGTCACAAAGGCATCAAATTGATCTGAAATAGCATAGCTGTGTATTAAAATGAAAAAAACAAAACAAAACAAAAAACCAAAATCTTGAAAAGTAGACAACAAAATCCAGACACTCAACAACATAATATCAAAATGTCTAGCATCCAATCAGAACTTTCCGGATATCCAAAACAGCATTATTTTGATCAAGTTCCCATGAAAAAATAGAACATATGTGATGTTTTCTCAATTTCTCTTTATTATTTATATATTGACTTTTTCTTCTAATCAAACTTTCCCTCAGAATAAGCCTTTATCTTAAACTCAAATGAACTCTTTAGCTGCCTAATCATAGTTAGCAGTTCATTTGAATGGATGACATCTTTGAAAATTTTAGCATTTTTCTGGATTATCAGGTAAGGTACAGTAACGTACAACTATACATGGACAGGCATGTGTGACCAAGGTCATCGAATCTTTTAAATATATTATGTGACTCTGAATTCCTCTTATTCTAAATGGTACTTTCTTCCAAGGAATTTTATTTACATACCTCAAAGATTTGTTTGATCCTACTCAAATCTAATAAGAAGGCTCTGCTCTAAATAATGTCCATTTCTACCAGAACATGAAGCACCATGTCTTTCTATCCCTCTTTGCTGTTATTTCAAGGCTTTCAGGCTTCCCTTGACACATAGTGGGACTGCAGGTTGAAGCATAATGAAAGATGTCACTGGTGTAATCATTCATCCTGTACACTACAAAAGACTGGAGAAAATTAGTCTCCATTTGTTTGTTTTCTAGTCTCACCTCAAATAAAACGACAGTAGATACATCCTATGCTCCATTAATACAATTTGTGAAGAAAAAAAAATTATAAATCAACCCTATAAAAATACATAAAAGTAATCTTATTCAACTCATTTTAAGAAATATGTACTGCTTACCTACTACTATATGTCAGATGCCTGGAAAGATAGTAAAATTATACAAAAGAAATAAAGAGCTTAATTTTTCATTTATCAAAGGCAGTCCTGAACTTCCACCCATTTAATTTCCAACCTTCACATTTATGCATTTTAAACTGACATCCTTAATCTAGTTTTAACAAACCTTATTTGAATGTTTATGCATCAGCTGATACACATTTCAAGTAATGATGTGGCAGAGCTTGTCAGCTAAGATTTCAGTTTGGAATTTATTGTCCCTGTTTTTAGTATGACAGTCTTAATTTGGGCTATTATTTAATTATTTGGTCGTAATGGTTTTCAAACATAAAAATGGGAGGTGCCTGTGAATTATCTTCTGGGTTGAGGTGGAGACAATTCCATGACAAGACAAGTTCATATGTCCTGTACTCCCATTTCTATGAGGAATTTCTGCTTCCATTTGTGTGTTGAATTGGCCTTCTAAAAAAATCCTCACTTGAATAAACTCTTCTACAACTTAAAAAAATGAAATAAAATCACTAATATCACTTTTTATTTTTAATCATTATCTCATAAAATGAATAGAAAATAGAAAGATCAAAGTGCCAGTAAGTTAATATAAGAAAGTCAAATATATGTACATTATTAGACCACCAAAATGATAAACTTTTAACCCTAGACAGACATTTATTATCAATCAGTACATTGCCTTCATTTGAAAAGAGGATAAAATTAGTATGTTCCACTAAAGTTATTTGAAAGAAGAGTCATAATTATGGATTTTGAGATATGTTTTCACTTTCTGGGAACAAAATCCTTCCCATGTAGCATATAAGTTCCTGTTTGATTTTGGGACCTTCATATTCATAACATATTTTCCTTTAAAGCAAAAGTAAGTAATACTTGTACCAGAGATAATGAAAAAATGAATCAAAATCATCCTTATTGAAAGTTTATCTTCTTCTCCTTGGAAGGTCTCTTTGGGAATTATTGAAGACAATCAACACACTTCCACTGGGAGGAATAGCTGGAGGAGAAAGGCTAGGGAAGAAGAAAGAGCCCAGAGATCCAGCAAGACATTTCAGGGAAGGTCCTGTTTGAACTTGTTCTGGGAGGGTCCAGCTGATTAGTTAGATTACCCTTCCAAACACAACAAAAACTCTTCAGGATAGAACTGCAGTCTCTGGATGAAGCTTCCTATTTAAATGCCTACGGCATTGGGGCACACCTAAGTCCTTTGACAACTAGTTTCAAAGCTTGAGGAGATAAAAAATATTACACTGAGGCAAGCGGATTTGACCAAAGTTATGAAACTAGCAACTAGCACAGAGGTAGGAGTTGTGGAGAGAAGAAATAAGTGGGGGTGGGAGAGGAAGAAGTGGGAGGAAAAAGATCAGTTAGGAAGGAAGGATGGATTAAGAAAAAGGTCTCAACAACTTGAACCAAACTTGTCCAAAGAAACTACTTTAGTTCCAATTTTCTGTAGGTTCACTGACTTCCTAGTCTGCTTTCTCCAAATTTCCTTTGGGAAAGCAATGGAAGAGTATGCACTAGCTTTTTAAAGGGATGATTTCCCCCCAAGAGGTGACAAGAAATAATAGTTTTATTGTCAGACAGGTCTAAATTATAATCTCAAATTTGACCTCTTTCCAGCTAAGTGACCTAGCTTAGTCCAGTAGTCTCCCTCATTTGAAAATAGGAGAAATGATTGTTACTACCCAAGATGGTTATGATAATCCCATGCACATAGTGAACACTCAATAAATGTTAATGAACTCATTGAAACCCTAAGCCAGTGGTCTGGCTGACCAGGTTTGGATTACTATTACTAGCTATGTGGCTATGGACAAGATTCACCACTTTGTTAAACCTCAGTTTCCCCAGCTAGAAAACAGGAAAGTTATAAAAATGGTAAAGGATCTACTTTAAGAGGTTGTTATGGGATTAATTGGGAAGAAAAAGTTATAAAATATTTATTCCCTTCATCTGACATATGGTAAGAGTTCAGTAAATATTACTTCTTATTACCCATTTTCTGTATAAATAGCTGCTGATGGAGTAGTCTCATTAAAGACTCAATTCTTACCTTTTGGATAGTGTAATAAATAGGTTCAACTGAGTAGCACATTACCTCACTATATGTAATCAAATGCCATGTAAAAGATGATAATGGACTAAGGAAAGAAGGTGAATCAGAAATGTTCCATGTTTCATTATACTTGCTGCCTAATGATAGACCAAAGCTGACGATAAAAATGCAAGCATACTTAATCTTTCTGTGCTGATATCAAGATAAAGAGTTAAAATTTTAAACTATCCCCAAGTTCCTAATTTATTTAAAAATCAAACACAAATTATATGATGACTTCCTTTTAAGTATAATACTTCAGTGATTGTAAAAAGAGCACAATTTTTTGAGATACAGAAACTAAAAGGAATAGTGGTTATAGTATTTGCAAAACTAAAACTATTCATAATCATTTTCTGATTAAAAATGATAATAATTCCAAATATTTACTAAAGAGCACTTTTCTCTATTTGAATCATTAGTGATTAAGAATGGAAGTGTATGTTGTATATTTCAGAATGAGTATCTTTGTATAGAAAGAATACAGCCAGACATGGAAGAATCGAAATGTCAGGTCAATTATATTGTAATAACTTTGTATGGTGACAGATGGGGATCACTTCCTTATGTATATAAATATCAAAATACTATGATGTACACCTAAAACTAATAGGATATTGTATGTCATCTATATGTCAATTTTAAAAATAAATAAATAAATAAATAAATAAATAAACAAAAAACAAAAGTCAGGCACAGGAATTTTCTCTTTTACTGAAGAACTACTGAGCCCTGGGTGTGGTGGTAGGAGCCACAGAAGCAGTTACAAATAAGATACCACCCTGAAGCCCTCCCCACTGCCCTTTTAGTATACTAAGAATATAATAGCATACGATGGATAAAATTATTTTAAACCTTAGCAAGAAAAGTGCTAAATACATACAAAGTATTAACAGGCTGAATACGCACTTCTCTGTCAGATTTTAATTTAAAAGTAATAATCTAGTGATGAGTAACTATAAATAAATTGGAGGCTCAAAGCTTAGCTTAACAATAAGTAATAATACACAATTATTGATCTCTGCTCTGGGCCAGACATTTTATCTAGCAGGAGAGAAAGGCTTGCACACAATTGACTACAAACTAACTATAACGCTCTTTGGACTGTGACACCTGAGAGCTTGTTAGGAACACAGACGCTTAGGCCCTACTCCAGACTTAATGTATCCGAATCTGCATTTTAACAAGATCCCCAGAGAGTGGAGCTCCCACTGTATTTGAGAAGCACTGCTGTGACAGATATATGAGTCAGGGGATACAGGAGCTCACAGAAAGGAAATGCTTTCAAGAAGACAGTGTCTGGAAAGCTGCATCACAGACCATAAGGCAGCGTGTTATGCAATACACTGTTCACATCAGCTTACCTCTTCATATAGGTAAATATGTTGTTACTTGGTGAGGTGTAGGTACATATATTACTTGCAAGTACAGAATTGACAGGTATATTAATTATTGCAATATCACACATTGATAAAAAAATGACAATTTGATATTTTGAGTTCATATACACATATATTTATTGGCATATACTTGTGCATTATGATCTTTAATAACACATTGTTGCTCATTTTCATTCAGTGAAATTATTGACATTGGTGACCATTTGCGTAATTTAGATTTTCACAGAAAAACTTTGCCAACTGTGTCTCCTTGATGTCCAGGACTACTTGGTTTTCCATTGACCCAATACACAGAAAGACAAGTGATTTAAAGGAGAACATGCATTGAGAAAGAGGAGGGAACCCAGCATTTTCCTTCTGTTTGGAAGAATTGGTCAATTACATGACTTACCATAACCAGGCCTCTAAAGACATGTGGATCACACTATGGGCCAGACACAGACTTAGGCTGTGACTTGTAAAAGAGCTCTCTGGTGTTGATTCCAGCCCCATCCCCTCTCAAATCTAGCCCACTTTTGTGTGATTTGTAATGAGAGATAATACCTTGATTCAATCAGTACATTCCAATAGTCAGCACTATTCACCTAGTGAAAACAGTTCATCCTTTTTCTTATGCATTAAACAAAAACGGCTTCTCACTATCTTATTTTATTTATTTATTTATTTATTAAAAGATTTTATTGATTTGGGGGAGGGGAACAGCATTGCGGGGAAGGGGAACAGACAAGTTGCTGTCATTTTGTTTTTCAGTCTAGTTGTGGAGGACGTTGCTTCACTGGCCCATGTTGGTATTATCATTGCACTCTTCCCAGGTGAGGCAGATTGGTCACCAGCCACTAGACAGACCCTCACGGCGGCTCATGGCAGCTCACGAAAGTGCACGCCAGCTGCTGGCCAGCCCCACTGCAGCCTACATGTGTCATCGCTGATGACTCACAGCAGCCCAGCTCCAGGTCGAGCTGTTGTTCACCATCTTAGCTGTAGAGGGTGCAGTGTCACTGGCCCTCATGTGAGATCCGAACCCTGGGCCCTGCTGCTCAGAGCTGGTGTCCCAAGCCAACTCTTAACCAACACGCCACTCAGCCGGCCCTTCCCACTTTTTTATGTAGCATGTAAAATATTGTAAGGACGGCTTGAGGGAAGCTGTCAGCAGAGACAACGGTGATCCTTCTTTCGGCAGCTACACTGAAGCTGCCAGCTAGAGTGCTCAAAGCCCAACTTAATAGAATGATAATAATGAACAGGTTTCCAGCTCCTTCTATAAGCCAGGCAATGTTTTATGCTTTTATGTGAATTAGCTCATTTAATCCTTACACTGAATTTATGAAATAAGTACTATTATTGTAGTAAGCTGAGGAAAATGAAATCCAAAAAAGGCTTAGGAATTTCACCAAGATTACAAAAAAACTGAAGTTTGAATCTACAACCTGAGCTTAAATGAGAATACCAAGCAAAAATAAAAATAATTTTTTTTAAATTTTTAAATTTAGAAACTTCTTTGAAAGCATTTAACTGAAAGTGCTATCTCACAAAAAACATACACTTTACTACTTACTGTATCTTGCCATGTTAGATTGGGCGTAGCAATGCATTGATTGAAACTTGTTGACAATACTGGGAGACAGCATGAAAAAACATCACAATATGAGGTGGTATTGAGTGTATCTTTAGTTCTTCGATGCTAAAGCAATAATCTATAGGGAATTATTGAGATAGGAAAATTATAGGCAGTCAGGGAAATTGTCACAGTAGAGGGAATCAGGGTGGAAACTATAACAAAGCCAGGGAAATCATTTATTAGCTGACACACAAGTTTAAGTCACAGGACCTGCCAAAGTGACAAACTCAGGTTGGGGAGGAGAAAGGTCTCTTTTTCCAAGTCTGGGATTCCCAGGTAGAATGTATATCTTCAAAGAGGTTATTTAACATAAGACTGTCAGGAGTCCTTTCTTTAAAGCCAGTCTCTGGCTAACATGCTTCTCTCAGAGCAGAGACATTGATTAAGCTGATTAAGCTCTAAGGAAATTAGTTTGGAGAAAACACCTCCTCCAGGCTAAGCAACAATGCAAATCTGGTAATAGTGCCAAGAGGCACCAAGCAGACCCCCTCCCCAGACATACAAAAGGTATAAAAACCAAAGCTTTTGTCCTAACTAGTGGGCACCCCAGTTGGGAACCCCTCTCTTTTTGAGAGCTGTTACTTTCTACTCTAATAAACTATCCTATGCTGCAAACTTTACCTCTCTGGTCCATGTCTCCATTCTTCAGCTTCATGAGACTATGATCCCGGCACAAGAAATATCCTACATCATTATGAAACTGAATTGACTCTTAAGGAAGCCAGTTTAAGTCAGATATACTAACTTTCTTTTTTACCCATAGCTTAGAATGATAAAGACAGTTACACTGGTGGAAAACAAACTATCTTCCAGGCATACCTCAAAGTGCATTTCATGTATTATCTTATTTAATCACCATTACAATCCTAAGACCAGGTATTATTGTTCCCCTTCTACAGAGGAGGAAGATTTGGCTGTAGTGAGGTTAAATAATGTAAGCGAGATGCCATGGCTAATAATAAGTGGCAAAGCTGGATACTGAACCTGGCGATCTAATTCCAGAACATGTATTTTTAGCAACTATATATGGACACAAATGAGAAATGAATCAAAGTGCTAGGTTTTGGCACCATGGTGAAGGGGAGTTTGGTTCACAAGGATGTACTCAAAGACCATAGAGTGCTAAACAACCTTTTTGGAAAAAACTTGACAACTGGGCTGAGAACTGCCTCTGTGACTATGTTCTATTATAGTTAGTTTTCTTACAGGTGTGGCCCTTTGAATTTACCAAAATGTATTGGGTCTTTGGGTCCTTATGTTAAAATGGCCATCCTCAGCTCCCCACCACGTTGTCATCACTGCTTGCCCTTTGCAATATTGGCTTCCCAGCTTCTGAGCAATTAATGGGGTAAGCTGGGGCATTTCTCCTCTCATGGTTTTGCTGCTAAGAGACGTCAGTGGCTTTCCCCCCACTTTCTGTTGCTCAAACACATCCCTGCCTTAAGGTACGCTACCATGCAAATTACCAATACTGTTGGAATCCCAGGGCACCTGGTAAAACCAGTCATATGTAACCTAATGTCATGTCACACAATTAGTTTAAGGAACTGAAGAATGAAACAGCCTTTTCCATGAACTACTTTTGACTCCCCTTCTAGCATAACCACTCTTGCCCCCCTTACCAATAATTTGGAATCTCTCTTTTTTTCTTAATAAACTCTATTGGCTAGACTTAGCTTGAACACTTTCTTTCAGGTTTCCTAGGTCACTTACAAAGTGGGACAACTTCCTCTCTGGGCCACAGAGATATGTCTTTGTTCAATGGACCAAGATGTTCTGCTCATAGACCTGTCAGATCTTTCATGAGCAGAGCAATGCTGACTGAGGCTTGCTGGAATTTAGACAGGGGGAAGGGAATCGGCTAAAACTAAGCTGCCCTGAGGAGGCTGGAGAAGGTCAATACTGACTGTGGGAAGCAGGTTCTGGGAGAAGCTTGCCCTCTAGCTTCAGGTCTGTTCTTGAGATCCCTGTCCATGACTCTGTTAGAAGATGGGCTGGGCTGAAGAGCTTTGGGACGTTTTATTGTTCTCAGCATTAGATGAGATTTTGGCCAATTATGCAGGGAAGTGTCAGTTTGGGATGATAATAGGAACATGAGAAATAGAGACTCATGTTCCACCTGGGCTCCACTTCACATAGAGAATCAGAGAAGCAGATAACTGGACAAAAGATCAGTTCATCAGATGAGCCACATAATAAGATGGTTACAGAGAAAGGCTGCTTCCTGATCAGTGGCCAAGAGAGAACTGGGTTAATCCTCAAGCTTAATGAAAGGCAGAAGAAACAGCTCTGTCCCCCACTCTCAGAGAGCAGCAGCAAGATCTCTTTGACCCAAAGCCTCGTTGGGGCTGAGTCCATATCTGGAGCAAAACAGGAAGGTGGCCAGAACTGACACTGCTCCACCTCACACTCTGTCATTTCAAAGGAAGCCTCTGAGCAGCCTGCTTTCTCCTGTACACACAACCTCTGTGGCCCATGGTCCCACTTTGTTTTTAAAATTTTTTTTAATTAAAATTTTTTTCTTTATTTCTTTGTATTCCCACCCCCTTTCTCCCTTGGCAAACATCAGCTTGTTCTCTCTATCTGTGGGTCTGTTTCTGTTTTGTGTATTTCTTTATTTTGCTTTTTCAGATTCCACATGTAAGTGAGATCATACAGTATTTGTCTTTGTCTGACTTACATCACTTAGCATAATATTTTCTAGGTCCATCCATGTTGTCCCAAATGGCAAGATTTCATTCCTTTCTATAATATATATACATATAGCATATCATCTTTATTCATTCATCTATTGATGGACATCTAGGTTGCTTCAATATCTTGGCTATTGTAAATAACGCTGCAATGAACATAGGGTGCATATGCCTTTTCAAATTTGTGTTTCTTTGGATAAATATCCAGAAGTGGAATTGCTGGATAGTATGGGATGTCTACTTTTATTTTTTTGAGAAATCTACATACTGTTTTCTATAGTGGCTGCACTAATTTACAATCCACCAGCAGTGTACACGGGTTCAGTTTTCTCCACATTTTCACCAACACTTGCTGTTTGTTGATTTATTGATGATAACCATTCTAACAGTTGTAAGATGATATCTTATTATGGTTTTAATTTGTATCTCTCTGGTGATTAGTGATGTTGAGCATCTTTTCATATGTCTATTGGCCATCTATATGTCCTCTTGGGAGAAATATCTATTCAAGTCCTCTGCCCATCTTTTAATCAAATTTCTTTTTTTTCTTTCTTTTTTTTGGGGGGGTGCTAAGTTGTATGAGTTCTTTATATATTTTGGATATTAAGCCCTTATCCAATGTATCATTGTATCATTTGCAAATATCTTTTCCCTTTCAGTAGATTGTCTTTTCATGTTGATGGTTTCCTTCACTGTGCAAAAACTTTTTAGTTTGATGTAGTCCCATTTATTTAATTTTTTTTAAAATTTCCCTTGCTGGGGCAGATATATCCAAAAAGATATTGCTAAAAGTAATGACAAAGAGTTAACTACCTATGTTTTCTTCCACACAATCTCACTTTGAGGCTAAGCCAGAAATTTCTGAGTCCAGATCCATATATCTTGTAGCTCTCACTTCTCATTTTCTTGTCCTTGGTTTAACGCTTTCCTAGGGAAGTTATTCCTAGCACTCTAGATTTGGGTTTATTTATTTATTTATTTATTTATTTATTTATTTATTTATTTATCAAAACATACCACCTCTGAAAATGTTTGAACTTCTCCAGAACCTCTCCATTTATCCACTTCATTTTCTCTTCAGGGGTAGCTTCTTCTCCCCAGGTTACTCATCTCAGGCTTGCACTGCAGTCCCTTCTGGGCAGTCACCACATTACTCTAATTCCTTCTACCTCGATACTGGGATGGCGTCTCAACCAGTATTTCCCAAACAGAACAAATCTTTATTCCTGATACTCCTGTTTCTTATTTCTGTTCATTGCTTACTATCTTCTTTTCTTCTTTCCTTTCTTTATTGAATATCAAATCAAAATCATACTGAATATATTCAAATAAAACTTCTTACATTGGTTCCCTGTTTTTCATCTCAACTACTGTTGTGTAGGCCCCAATTATTCCTTACTTAAATAGTCACAAAGCCTTCCAACGAATTTCCTGCATCTCAACTATTTACTACCCCTCCTCCCAGTTAATCTTTCATAGAACTTCCTGATTAATATTACTAGTCAAATAATTTTCCTGCTTAAATGCCCAATGTCACTATTCTCTGATATTTCCTAAGTGGCTACCCATTCCTGCATATTCACTAACTGCCTGGTAACCTAAAGTGGAAAACAAGCATAATCCTGGGAGTACACTCCCATATCATTCCTGGGACACACTTTCTTATTTTCTGATAGATCAGGTCCCCAATCAATACCCCACCATTACCACTATAGAACATAGCAACTTTGACACAGCAGGGAGAATATTAAGTTTTTAACTTGAGGCCAACATTCTCATCCTCAGCTACCTTTGTGTGGCCAGGATGTAGCTCCTGGATTCAAAACACTGCTTCTTCCTGAGAACTTAAGTATGCCTAGAAGTTCTTCTTTTAGATGATGATTTTCTAAGCAAGTGTGGGTTGGAAGTAATGCTGGAACAATGTGAGAAATTAGCCTTAGTTTGTCTGTTCAGCAACTTTCCAAGGTGTCTTATCAAAATTTCAATTTCAATAAGAGATCCAGAAATGTTCTGGGCACCTTTATGCCTCTCCATCACTTCCAGGAAGTGTTGTCATGTGGGCACTTAGGAGACCCAGTGGAGTGTTGCTACAGTGTCAGACAATGAATCATGAAAGGAACCATAAACCTTTTCTTTAGTCATACTTTAGCTGGGACCATGCATATATCTAAGCCTATTAGTATTTTTTAAACTCTTAATTACGTCAGTGATATGGGAATTGATGAACTGTAGGAAATGCATTCATAAAGTTGGGAGGGGGATAAAGAGAGATGGAGAGAAAAGATCCTACAATCTTTATTACAGTTTTATATGTGCAATTAAGACTCCTTTAAATCTGGGCAAGTTGACAGCTTAGGTTGATCTCTTTACCCTGCCAACTGTAATGTTCTGCAGTTCTCCTTAAGTTGTTGACATGTTGTTAAAACAGGGCAACGTGCCCTCATCTAACCCGCCTCAGCTTGAGTCTGTCCATAGCCCTGAGTCCTTGGCCTTGCCAGGGCAATGCGTGACTTTGGGAAAGTGCACCAAGTTCATAATCCTGAAGTCATGGAATATAGGGCATAAAAGGGGACATGCCACTGTGCATGCTTACAATCAGCAGGGCCTGGCACTGGTAGGTAGAAGGTATGGCACACAAAAACAGTTTGCAAATGAAGGATGTTAGAGAGGAAAATAAAAAAGCAGGTCAGGGGCCGGCCGAGTGGCGTGATGGTTAAGAACTGGCTTGGGATGCCAGAGGGCCCCGGTTCGGATCCCACATATGAGGGCCAGTGACACTGCCCTCCACAGCTAAGATGCTGAACAACAGCTCAACCTGGAGCTGGGCTGCTGTGAGTCGCCGGCGAAGGCGTAGGCTGCAGCCCCTGTGGCAGTGGGTTGCCATGGGCTACCGTATGTAGCCAGCAGCCAGCGTGAGCAGCCAGCAGCCGCAGTGAGCAGCGGTCCAGAAGCCGGCAACTGATCTGCCTCGCCAGAGAAGAGCGCAATGATGGTGCCAACTTGGGCCAGTGAAGCAACGTCCTCCACAACTAGATTGAAGAACAAAACGACAGCAACTTGTCTGTTCCCCTTCCACCAATTCCCCAGTACTGTTCCCATTCTCCCAATTCCCCAATAAAAATCTTAAAAAAAAAAAAGCAGGTCAGGGGCTCTGAAGACTTTGATTTCTCTATTTGGGAACATTTACATATGTTTCTATAGTGAAGCTGTCAAGGCCAAGAGCCATCCAGCTCTGTAGGCTTTGTTGTGGTCCAGTCATCATTTACTTTGCAGAGAACATATAGTCCTAGCTTGATGAGCTTTGATGATAAATTGGCAATGGGTTTGTAATAATAAGGTTAAGATTAATGTGATAACCTTTTGAATATAAATATGACAACAAGGAAAAGAAAAAGAAACAGCAATTAAAGTTATTTTTTCTTTTCTAAACAAAACCAAACAAAAGCCATATTTCAAATGCATTTTCTGCTAGAACCAAGAACGTGTAGACAAAAGACTGTTCCTCAGCTTTATCCCAAACCCTTGTACAGTCATATAAGTTAATTTCATAAGAATCAGAGTATAAAATGAGTATACAGTCCAAATATTCTCAAGCCCCAGATGAAGTTAGAAGAATATTAATACTCATCAGGAGCAGCCACATAATTTGTGGAGCCCAGTGTGAAGTAAAAATGAGGGGCTGCTTGTTCAAAAAGCAGGAAAAAAACTGTCATTAAAGGAACTAAAATATAAAGTTTTTATTTTGCAGTCTTTCTTTTGACCTATTGTGGTGTTTTAAAATGTCCTTCTAATTAAAGAAAACCTAAAAATTGTATATTATTAGCTTGAATTTTGCCATTCATGTTTATACTGTGCAATTGTGATTTTTAAAAAGCAAATATAATAGCATTTCACTTGTTTGCAGAATCAGAGAAATTAGACAATTCTTCCTTTGTAGATCACACATGCACATGTAATTCTTTTTTTCTCGAATAGTGGAAACACTAGGCAAAACTAACTCAACTATCTTTATTTTACTTCTTGATATGCACACATTCTGCCAACACTCTACCTTTAGCTTACTGATGGGTTAAAGAGGGACTGAACAACAAAGAACTATGGGTGGCCCTATCCTTTCTTTTCTTTCCATGTCATTATTTTCAGTGTAAGTGGTTGGCTAATACAAAAAATTAACACAAGATTGAAAGGATGCTGTAGATTGTGTTGGGGTTTTTGGGACTTAAAGGTATCTCACATATCAGCAGTAAAGTTATAGTTAAAAAACAAACAGAGAGTTAAATTTAAAGAAATACAGTGATGGGACAGTTTTGCAAGTCAGTGTGATATTTTAAGAAAGGAGTAGAGAGAACTGAGGAATTTGAGGAGAAAGAGAAAATAGAGTATGGGAAAGGTCAATATCATCAAAAACATCATCCTCATCACATTTTCAACAAGAAGAAATAATGGTCTCTTACGTGAGAAAATTTGAATCATGGTTGTATTTGGAAAAGTAAAGATGAAAAAAAAGCCAAGAGTTAGGCCAAAGTGATGAAAAATTAGGATAAAAAGATAATCCTGGAGCAGAGTGCAAGACCCTAGCTAAAACATGCCAGCCTTTCTTACTAATAATAATCATTGTTATTATTAATAAGAAAATAATAAGAGCTACCATTTGGTGATTCCCTACTCCATGCTAGGAACTGTGACCATCCTTTATATGAATTAATTAACTCCTTTAATCTTCACAACAGGACATGAATTAGGAATTGTGAATCAGATTCATTTTTATAGAAGAGGAAGTTATGTAAAATAACTTACCAGTGGCCTTACAGCTGGCAAACAGAGGTGCCAGAGTGTTTGAAGGTAAATACTGGAGCATTTGGAGAAGGGACGTGACAGGATCAGAGACAGCTAATCTGCCAATAATGTGCTAGGCCATTGGGTTGAGATTTTCTGGAGGCACTTGTTAAATCAAAAGCAATATTGAAATATATAGATGTGAAAATTTAAAAACATGGACTAGGAAGGAACAATGAAATTGAAAAGAAAAAGGAAGATATAAGAAACAGTGTAATAGAAAAATCAACAGGCTTGAGGGCTGGATGTATCATTGGCTAAAAGATAGCTAAGAATCAAAGATTATCTGTTTATACCAGAGGTGTATTATCCAGCCCTGTTGTACTTTGTGTACAAAAGGATTTACCAACAATTTAGTGAACTAAGGAATTTATCTGGAAACAACAGCACTTCCTGTTAGTCTTACATTTGTTCATGTATTTACTTATTTAACAAGTATTTATTAATGTACAAGGTACTGAAAAACTAACATTTCAATCAATAATTTTAATTGACCACTTAAAATCTCTAGGTACTAGAGTTACAATGGTAAGTAAGGTAGATCAAGTCCCTATTCTCAAAAAGATTACAGGTATTGTAGATGAAATAAAATAAAAAGAAGAAAAAAATTGAAGGTAGTGACCACTCTTCTCAAAATGATAATATCAGAATGTCAAAAAGTAATATGAAATAAAAAATATGATAATGTCAGAAAATAGGTGTTATGAAGCAAACCAAACTGTTTGTTATAAAGCAGAGTAAGGTGACTGAAAGTGAGTAGGAAGTAGCACATTTAGATAAGAATGGTCAGGGTCACTAGAGATAGTGACAGAGGAGCTGAAATTTGAACAATGAAAAGTCAGCCATGGTTGTGAATAACTTTGATGCAAAATGTCCAAAGGATGAAACAACCTTGGTATGTCTGGGAAACAAAAAAACAGTTTGGCTGGAGGTTGGTGAGGGAGAGGAAAAGTTGTATGAGTTAAACTTGGAGAGCTGGGCAATGGATGGGTAGGTCATGCAAAGCTAAGAGACCCAGTTTCTCTCCCCAAGTAACTCATAATCTAGCGCAGGAGGCAGATTCATAAACAAATGTTAACTCTACACTATAGCATGATAAATGCTCTGACAGCATCCTACATAGGTGAAAAGTGAGCACACAAGTTCAGCTCTACCTCCTGGAATCTGACGGCGCCTTTGACCTTCCTCCACAGTGACAACCATTACACCCCAATGCCCCCCTTCAGTATAGCTCCAAAGCTACCACCACTTCCCAGTGAATCTGAGTGCCCCTCTGAACTGGGGAGCAAAGACTTGGGCTTGTTGCCTAGAAATCTTTTTGAGCTCTTGTGAAGAGAGCCACTCAGTAAACAAGTCCTGGGATTATCTCACTGCTTTATGAGATCAAAGCACTTTACAAACATTAACTAATTGAGCATATCACGTTGCAGAGTGTCAGTGTTGTAATGAGCCTCTGTTTGAGCTCTTTATTTTTTTTGTAAAATGCCTGTCTACTCTTGGAAGTTATGACTTCCACATTGACTTCAGTGAACAGAAAGCCTTTATTTGTCCTGCCTTCTCTACTCCTAGAGAACTTTATCTCAGCTTAGAGAGTGGGGGAGTTGGTCAGGAAGGCACCTGACAGATGCATTATGTTCCTTAATCCAGAGCCAATTTGAGAACATTTGAGGTAGAGATCTTTGTTAATGAAACTAAGATTATAGGTCCCAACCCTGCATGGACCCGTACTCTTTGCTATGCTCTGTGAAGTCAATGACATCTCTAATCTTAGCCAACTATCCCATAAATATATTTTGTCACCAGAGAGACTCAGAACGAAAGCACAGATGGATCCATGCTGCAGAACCATTTGTTGGTTTGTTGAAAATGCAGGTTGCTGGAACCCTCTCAAGAGCTGTTGTATCAGAATTCCAGGAATCTACATTGTAATAAGATTGCTAGTTGCTTCCCATGCACATGCAATTGAGAATTATTGCAGAAAAATCAACTCGAATCTCAGGTCAACTCAATTTCATTAGTACATATATATTAAGCACCTACCAAGTGTAAGGCACTGAGCCAGATACTGCTGAGGAGACAGAAAGGGAAGACCCAGTTCCAGCTCAAGAAATACATATTCCAGTAGGAAGAGAAAGGAGACAAAGAAGACAGTTGATTTTAACACAAGACAGCATAATAAAGATATGCAAAGTATAATGATGGTTCAGAGGAAGCAGGGATGATACCCATTGGGGGTCCAAGGAATGAAGGATGAAGTCTTTCTAGCTGAACTCTGAGGAATGATCAAGTTTTCACCTGCTTACAGCCTCACAATCAGAAGCACAGGCTGTGAAGAGAGTAAGCCCCGGATCCCAGCTGGAGCTTTCCTCCTTCGCTACATGATCTTGGGCAAGTTACCTACCATTTCTGTGCCCATTTATTTATCCACAAAATGAGGTAGCTGGCAAGGTTTGAGGTCCTTTCTATGGAAAACTTGATTACTCTGGCTTTATCTGCTTCAGTGATCTAGGGATGGGTATTAATTATGGCTTTTCAGACTGACTGGATAAAGACCGTGAGATGTGGAACGTTGTTGGCAGTGAGAGCTGTGTGCCAGGTGGAGAGGTGTGTTGAAGCCAGCACCTGCTTTGGCTGGGCTCCCAGACAGGTTTGGTGAGAAGGGGAAGTGCTGCTTGTGTGGTGTCTGTCACTACTGGCTTAAAGTTGTTTACTTCTTATTAAATACTCACAGCAAGGAGAAAATACAGGGTTTTGTTGCTGCTGCTGCCGCCTCATGATTTGTTCCCCTAGAAATAAACAGATTTCCTCACAAGAAATGTCAGTGAGGCCTCCATAACTGGTACTGAACTAAGAGGAGTAAAAAGACTGGGAGGAAATATTCTTAGTGAAACTTTGCCCTGGGTGTATATGGACTTCAAGAGGGACAGGGATCAGGTGTGCAGAGATGAGTTTGCTGGGGATTTATGCTGGCAATTTCATTTCTCCCAAGTTTATTTACCACCCAGATTGTGGTGATAAATACAGAGGGTGCCAACAAAAAATGTATGCACATTTTAAGAAAGGAAAACTGCGTTAAAATTGTAATACTCAATATATACCGATAGCAAAAGATGAATACAAGTCACATCTGACTTCTGCAATTACAAGAGGTGCTCAAAGTGGTTACCAACAGCGTCCAGACACTTCTGATTATGGCAAACTACTGCTTGAGCAACATTGACCAAAGTGTCCACTGTACACATTTTCTTTTGGCACCCGTGGTACTTTGTTCCTTCTTTCATTTTAGGGATGGAGGTTTTGTAGGGCATGGTGGGAGGATGTGTAAAGCAAGAACTAGGCTAACAGATTCATTTGGTGCTAATTTGAAGTTTTCTGGAGAATTACTGCTGTCGTCCTGGACAAGTAATTTCTAAGTGTTGTCTCTTATGTGACTTCTTCTTTATAAGAAGAGAGGGTAGAAGGCAAACCTTCTGAGTTTCTCAATGTAGATAGTATGGTTTCAAAGCCTTTGAACAACTTTCAAAGTTTCAGTGTCGATGATTTACAACGCCTTGAGGGCAGTGGTGTGCAGATAAATGTTTAACTGGCTGGAAGAGCCTTGATTTGTAGCATTTGCTAATTTCTCTGGCGTAAATATTCTCCTCATGACCAATTTCAGTGTCGTGAGGTCACTAAACTCAGAGTTGGGAAGAGGTGCACACAACCAGCTTTAGCAAGCGAGTCTCAGATGGCTCAGCGCACCACTGTTTCAGGATATTTCTAAAGTCCTTTTATGAACAAAACTATGTTGTCAACTTAACTGAAAGACTGAATATCTGAGAAAGAACAAGCCAGAATTATCTTTAAGTACTCAGTGGGCCTCTTAAGTGTTAGGGCTGTAACTGCTGAGTCCAATCATTCTGAATCAAGCACTGCTTGACTACAGTCAAAGGTCACAGGTGCAGCCAAGCCACCAGTTACATGAGCTCTTCTTCAAAAGCTTCATTTCTACCTCGTTGTGGTCACTACTGTTGTGAGTAATCACTGTTCTCAGGAACTGTCTTGGGTCATGAGGTTGGGGCCAGCTGCATCTATTTGTAGCATTGTGAGGTTGAGAGTCTTGTGGAAGACTTGTGAGCAATCATCAACACAGATACAGGTTCTTTAAGATGAATTCCAAAAGGGCTTTAAGATATAGAAATCTCACTTTGTACTTGTTCAAATGTGGCCTATGCAAGTTCAACATCTGAATAATGCCATGTAGTGATTTTCTCTAGATATATTATTTTTGTTTTCTCTTTTTTAATTTCAGAGCATAAAGAAAAAAATGCTCATGGAAATAAAAATAAAACAATGTAGAGACCTATAAAGTAAAAGCAATATTTCCTCCTTCCCACCTCCAATTACACATCTCAGAATTAACCACCATTGACAATTTGGTACGTATCATTCCAGGCGTTACTATTCTTATTCAAACACAGATATAGGGGTTTTATTTGTTTTTAATAGGTTTGTTTTGATAGTGTAAAAAATGAGAACATAGTATATATAGTTTAAAACTTGCTTTTTCAATTAACAAAACACATAATGGGTGTCTTTTCAATTAGCTCTTTCAGCTCTAGTTAGCTCATTTCAATGGATGCTTAAAATTCCAAGTAATAGCTTGAAAGTGGTGCTACTTAGATGGTATCGTGTTTCCCTCTATTACAAACATGCTGAAATAAGCAACTTGGTCAGGAGGAGGTAAGTGGTTAAGTTTGGTGATTCCTTGGAAGACTTTGAGTTGAAATCCTGGCCTTCCATGTATTACCTGTGTGACTTTAAGCACGTTATTTAGCCTCTAAATTTCACAATCTGCAAATTGAGGTTGATAATAATAGTATCTAATGTTGTCATAAGAATTAAGTAAATTAACGTACATGCTTAAAACAATACCTGGCACACAATAAGCACTCAATAAATGTTAGCTCCTATTATATGTATCTTTACACACTTATCGGTTGGCATTCTACATACCAAGAAGAGAGTCAAAATGCACATAATCAGCTCTGGAAAACTTCTGGCTAGCTCTAGCACACCACTTCTTGAAGACATTCTTAGAGCTATACCTAAAGTATGCACACTTTACATTTGGATTAATAATGTCAAATTGTTCCCTACCCTCACTGTTGTACCATTTTGATTTCCAACAACCATGTCAAGTATGTCTCTTGCCAACACTAGAGCTTATCCATCTTTTAAAATGTTACACATTTGGCTGGGTGGGGGGAGGGTCTTACAAAGAAACAATGGATTCTATCAGCACTTCTGTCTGGGAAAAAGCTTCCCCTTCAGACCTCGCATTGAAGCCAGACAATTCAGTTCCTCCCTATATTCCTGGCACCTTTCAAGCTACTGACCCAGCACTGAAGCTCAGAGTGAGTACAGTTAAAAATTAGCATTTCTAGTCAGTATGTAAGTTGGATGCAACCAACTAACTCCTTTCTACACTGGAGTATGCAGTTGTTGTTCTTCCCATCTTGGAGAAAAATATTGACATACAAGAGACGTTGCTTCACCCTTTTCAAGCTTTATGCCCCTCTGCAGCTTCAGCATGGTGCTCAAATTTGCCTCAGCAATGAACACCTTCTAAAAAATGGATTATATCCTAAGCTGATGCCAAAGAACAAACTTAAACTCAGGAAAATGGAGCTGTTAATGAACAGTGTTAAAATTTACTACAAATGTTCTTATGGTACTATTTATGGTGTCTTCAGCTGACAATACCAGGTTAAGTTTCATACAATTTAAGTCTATGGGTTTTTTGATCATCTAAAGAATGAAAGTTGCATACTAAACTTGTCTAGAAGGGCATACATCAAATTGCCATAAAAGCAAAGCAAGCAAATAACAAATACACTGACTCAGTAAAAAACAAAAATTTTAAAACAGTATTTGTTTTTAAAAATGAGCCTCTAATACAATTTTTTTTTTAAATCGAGGAATTGGGGGGATGGGAACAGTGCTGGGGAATTGGGGAAGGGGACCAAACAAGTTGCTGTCGTTTTGTTCTTCAATCTAGTTGTGGAGGATGTTGCTTCACTGGCCCAAGTTGGCACCATCATTATGCTCTTCCTGGGTGAGGCAGGTCAGTCGCCAGCTTCTGGACGGCCGCTCACTGCGGCTGCTGGCCGCTCACACTGGCTGCTGGCTACACACGGTAGCCCATGGCAACCCACTGCCACAGGGGCTGCAGCCTATGCCGTTGCCGGTGACTCACGGCAGCCCAGCTCCAGTTGAGCTGTTATTCAGTTGAGCTGTTATTCAGTTGAGCTGTTATTCAGCATCTTAGCTGTGGAGGGCAGTGTCACTGGCCCTCATATGTGGGATCTGAACCGGGGCCCTCTGGCATCTCAAGCCAGTTCTTAACCATCGCGCCACTCGGCCGGCCCTCTAATACATGTTTTGAACTCCATAATTTGAAGTGTGATTAGTTGCTGAGCTGAGTTAGAAGTCCTTGTTTATAAAATGAAAGGAAATTTTTGTGTCTGATTGAGACAGCATTGTTTCTATTAATGATTTATAGATAATTAGGTATAGATCTATAATAGAGGATACCTACATCAATTTGCAATAGTGTACATAAACTTTATAGTTTGAAATAAGTAACAAAACATAATAAGTAGTGTAGATTGAACTTATTAATTTCATAAAATAGTATAATAGAATAAGAAAGTAAGTATTCTTTAGGGACTAAACTTGAATTCTGCTAATGTGATTAAATTTTTTATTAATGCCCCTAACTTTTTCATTAAGGTATAATTGACATATAACATTGTATTAGTTTCAGGTATACAACATAATGATTTGATATTTGTATATTGTGAAATGATAACCACAATACTTCTAGTTAACATTTGTTACCATACATGGTTACAACAATTTTTTTTTCTTGTGATGAGAACTTTTAAGATTTCCTCTCTTAACAACTTTCAAATATTCAGTATGGTATTTTTAACTATAGTCATCATGCTATACACTATATCTCCATGACTTATTATATTATAACTGAAAGTTTGTACCTTTTGATCCCCTTCACCCATTTGCCCACCCTGAACCCTCATCTCTGGTAACCACCAATCTGTTCTCTGTATCTATGAGCTTGTTTTTTGTTGTTGTTGTTGTTTTTTTAATGATTCCACATATAAGTGATATTATATGGTATTTGTCTTTCTCTACCTGACTTATTTCACTTAACATAATGCTCTCAAGGCCCATCCATGTTACAAATGACAAGATTTTATTCTTTTTATGGTTGAATAATATTCCATTTTGTATGTGTGTGTGTATAGTAATATATAGTAAATATATATATGTATATATATACTATAATAGTATATATAGTATATATACATATTATATATAATATAAATATATATAATATAAATATAAAAAATATGTATATATATAAATAATGCTGCAATGAATATGGGGTACACTTATCTTTCTGAGTTAGTGTTTTAATTTTTTTTCAGATGAATACCCAGAGGTGGAATTGCTGGATCATATGATAGTTCTATTTATAATTTTTTTGAGGAATCTCTACACTGTTTTCCATAGTGACTGCACCAATTTACATTTCCACCAGCAGTGCACAAGTGTTCCCTTTTCTCCACATCCTCACCAACCCTTATTTCTTGTCTTTTAGATAATAGCCATTCTAACATGTGTGAGGTGGTATGTCACTGTGATTTTGATTTGCATTTCCCTGATGACTAGTGATGTTGAGGACCTTCTTCTGTACCTGTTGGCCATTTGTATGTCTTCTTTGGAAAAATGTCTGTTCAGAGCCTCTGCCCATTTTTAAATCAGATTGTGTGGGTTTTTTATTTTTATTTATTTATTTTTTTTACTATTGATTTGTATGCATTTTCTTTACATTTTAGATATTAGCCCCTTATCAGTATATGATTTGCAAGTATTCTATCCCATTCATTAGGTTGCTTTTCATTTTGTTGATGGTTTTCTTTCCCGTGCAGAAGCTCCTTAGTTTGATGTAGTCCTACTTGTTTATTTCTGATTTTGTTGTCTTTGCTTTTAGTGTCAGATTTAAAAAAATTATTGTCAAAAAAATAAATAAGATGTTACAAGTTTGCCACAATACATATTATAAGGTTTGATTCATCCAAAGAGCAAATTATCTGGAGGCTACCGTGGTTTGGGGTGATTTTGCTAGCATGTCTGTATCAGATACATGCAGTGGAGGCCATGACACTAAGAGCTGCCTCAGACAGGAGTAATGTGGCGCCACCTCCCTCCCCAATAGCAGACCGTATTCTCCCAGCCACTGTTTGCCAAAGCAGGAGGCCAGATTATAACTGTCCCTCATCTCACCTCCCACATGTGTACCTTTTCACTTCTATTTTGTAAGGTAGTAGCTGAAGCATGGGAAATGAGAACTGCATTTCCCAGCATCCTCCTCAGATAGTAAAAACTATGCTCAGAGACCTAATCCCATGAGCCAGTGATGCATTTGAATGCTTTTTGAAAGTTCGGTATTGCCCAAGAAAAGAGACTATGCTCTGTTGAGGTCAAGGTATTGCAAAGTAAATGCAATCCTCTGTCAGACAGTATAATCTCCTTTCTCATAGGAATGTGGCAATCTCATTCTGGTTAATATAGAGACTTGATTAATAAACCAGAAATCACCAAACTGTGGTTCAGTACAACATACCTATAAATCGGCTGTTGTAACAGTCATAAAATAGAAAGGGAGAAAGTGAAGTTTTCGGACATCTGAACAAATAAAGTGATGTATTCTCCTAGATACATCACCAGTCACCTAATTACATATGCTTCTAGAGATTGGATTGGAGCTATCTGAGTATGTTTATATAAGCAAAGAAGCCATAACCTCAGCTGTAAACAAGCATGTTAGTTAAAGTGGAGATCTTTTAATTATCCCAAGTTAATGTAGATGATATTCAGGATATAGCTATAGACAAAAATAAATATATTCTCTTTGTGGCTTAAATGATCTGTTAAGTACTAGAAGAACTAGTAAAATGACAAATCTGCCTGCACTTTTACACAGATAGCATCTGTTCGAGGCTGGCGACATGACAGCATATAATCAGGATAACTTTCCATTTTACACCCTCTGGAACACAAAAAGGAGATGATTGTTCCTTTTCTTCCCATATCTTCCTCAGATTGGTAATTGGACTCAATGCCTATTAAAAGTTATAGACTAGTTCATAAACATGGCCCTTATCCTTTACGTTATACTGTCAGTGAGAATGAAGAGTAAGAGAGGAGTGCAAATACATCATTTAACCTCACTGCATTAGCTGATTTCAAGTTTGTTCTCTAGAATGTGTCAAAAATCCACAGAAAAATAATTAGAGTATTTATATTTTTAAGTAAATACAGTTAAGGTGCTACATTTTTTAAAATATAAATGATTACTTTAAAGTATAAAAATTCCCTATTGTTATTCATTCTTGAAAAACACAAAAACATAAAAAAATGTACATCTGTTTTCCTAAACTTCCTTTCTGGAACACTGAGCTTGTGGGGTCAAGTCAAGTGCCATGGTCAGCGGCATGGAAATATCATTCGACTATAGATGAATGTCACAGCAAAAATGTTACAATTAAAGGAATGTTCTCATTTTGATTTAGGGAAATTTATTTCTTTAGAGATGACAGAAAAGGATGAATGGCTCAAAGCCAAATTTTGTGGTAAAAACACACAGAGATTCCTAGTTTTAGGAAAAGTTTGAGGAACTTCTTACAATACAAGGCACCCAAGTATCTGCTCCGTTCCCTCCAGGCTGTCTCACTTTATCATCCAAAGTTCCCTCTGAAGTCAACTGCGGCTCAGCACAAGTAAGAGACAAAGCCTGGTGGATAAGAATCTAGACTGAGACAGACAGCAGGTTCTGCTTCAGCTTCAGGTGTCAGTGTACAGAGCGTCAATTATGAACACAAAATGGACTCTAATAATTCTGGTAGTTACGTCAGTCACAAAGTGACAGTCATGCCAGAGCATCACGTGAAAGGCGTACCCAGTGAACACCCTAACCAAAATAACTCCAGACGCAGGGTGGAGTATGACCATCTGGATGGCTTTATCGGGCTGCAGATGGGGGCACCACACCCAGTCTCCAGCAGAAAATCAGAGCTCTCTGATGGCTCATCACTCGCCCTCAACTGTCAGTCGCATCTGCATTGTTCGAGCACAGACAGAGTGCTCGAAGTCTCGCCTCCTCACAGTCTCACCAGCCCAGCCTGAGGCCTGACACTATGCCCCCCAGCACTGAAGGGACTCTCACTGAATACCGGACTCTCTCATCCTTCTTTCGTAAGACTCTGTTCGCCTTGCCTAACCCTATTGCTTGCAAACCTGTGTGACCCTCTTGTGTGAAACTGCTTCGCCTCGACTATTGGAGGCTATTCTCTGACAGAAGCCTTGGTTAATGCCCGTGGTAAACCGAGTCAGCAGGACTAGATCTGTGGCTTTATTCTAATAAAGTCTGACATTGTGGAAAGACACAAACAGTACAAGACTACTACTTTGATAGCCATGTCCCGCTCATGACAGTCAGGCAACCAGACAACACTAAAATTTTTATAAGATCTATCAAAACTGAACTACAAGAATGTAGGGAATGCCTGAAAAGAAACGGAGTCATAGCAGAGATTTCCTTAATGGCACAAGGTGTTCTACAATGATAAATGCATTCCATTGAGATTTTTTAAATTTACCTTTTTCTGGAGTTACTAAGCATTTAGACAGAGAGACTAGATTCCTTCTTAGTTGGTACGTGCAAGATTCTAACTCAGCACTTGTGAAAGAAGCTTGTACTTCTCCCAAGCAGGTGAAAATCTCCATGCAGTTTCATAGGTATATGAACTCTCTGACACTCTAAAGAGCAACTGAAAGAAATATGCAAATGAATCCAGCTAATTTTTTTTTATCTTCAAGGGTATCTGAAAAGCAAACCAAACAAAACATTCTTATTTCTCCACCCATACCTGCCTGCAATTATAACCTGTTGTACTAGGAACTCCTCTGCTTATGTGTAACTACATCTCACGCGTGGACACTGAGCTTCTAATCCACACAGAACTAAAGCTCGGAGAAGGCAAATACATTTACAGACTCAACCTCAGGGATGACTCAGTGTTCTCCTAGGGGTTCTAGGCATAATTCTGAATAAAAAATGCATAAGATGCATTTTAGAGTCTGACAGACCAGGACTGAGTTCATAAGATGTATATATATGTATCTATATATCGGGGGTGACAAAAAAATGTATACAAGTAGACACTTTGGTCAATGTTGATCAAGCAGTAGTTCACTATAATCAGAAGTGTCTGGACGCTAATGGCAACTACTTGGAGCACCTCTTGTAATGCAGAAGTCAAACGTGACTTGTGTTTATCTTTTGTTTTCGGTATATATTATTACAATTTTAATACAGTTTTTCTTTCTTAAAATGTGTATACATTTTTTTGGCACCCTCTGTATGAATATATATATATTCTCCTTTGACGCTGTTTCTTTGAAGAACCCAAACTAATACAAATGTACATAACAGGAGCTCAATATATTTTTATTTTTGTTGAGTAGAATAAGTAAATTACACGTGAAATACTTTGAAATCATTTAATGAAAATATATCTCCACGTCTCTCAAGACTGAACCTTTGTTTCCAACTTTAGATCTTAGTCTTTATTTCATCATCCTAAGTTTATCCTAGAACTATAAAATCTACCACAACCCTGTTTTCCATCAATTCCTTATAAATTAAGAAATGAAAATAGGCTTTGAAGTACACTAAGTTAGAAAAATGGAGTGTTTTAAGGCAATAGGGAGCATCTTTATTGTTGTAGTTTAAATTTTCTCAGTCAGCCTCAAAATGGCATCACATTCCAGATAAAACCCTATAAGCAAGTTCATTCAGATTTCAAAACTCAACAGTAATCTCCATGCATTACACTAGTCAAGTCTTCCATTCTTTTGTGTCAAAAATGATTAAATAAAATCAGAAAATGGTTAAAACCAATGAAAATAAGATCTGTACACAGAAATTTTTTTCCTTGAAAAATCTGAGTTGGGTTTGAAAACAGGGAAAACAGGTCATTTCTCTAAAAGTTATGAAGACTAATACTGCCAAATCCATGCTCTGTGCAACAAATAGAAACTGTGATGACTGTAGGAAATTACAAGGAGAGAAAATGAGTTATTTCATCTAAGCACTGAAATTGTTCCTAAAACAGACAGAAGAAATACATAGGAAACAAACCTTTAAAAAAAATAAATACAAGTACAGCCAGAGGTTCTCATTCAGCCATCTTAAAACCTTTTAATCCAGTGGATAACTACAAATTGGAAAAGGAAGAGAGGACAGTAGAGTCTGGTAATTACATAAGAATCTGTTCTCAGATGGTTTTATGATTTTCAGGCAATTTTGAGTACATTTCACCTCTGTAACCTTATCTCTGAGAGTCAAAATTTCTTATAATACTCTGTTATCTATCTTAAAAACACCTATATTAATATTCTAACTGGAAAAATCTAAAAACTATCCCAGGTACATAAGATGTTAACACATATATAGTTTACTATGAAGATCTCATTAAAATTCTCTTTGATTTGAGAAAGCACATTGGCTGACAATACACATTTGTCTCAAAAAATTCAGTTGCACACTTACCAGGCATTCTTCCACTAAGTAGGGAGATAATGCTAAACTCATTTTTGACACTGGTATAAATAAATGTTTATTTTCTGCTTAAGGTTTGTTTTCCTCTGTTCCATTTAGTGAAATAGTTGTATGACTAGATGTAGTGGTATTGCAGTCTTCCACCCCCCTACTTGCCTGACTGGGAGAGCATGGGATCAGGGCCCTGACATGGCTTGAGGTCTGCAGGCTGAGAACAAAAGAGACTGAAGCTGGAAGCATGAGGCAAATGTAGCCAAAATGAGTTCCAGGAGAGGCAGCTCAGGGAAAGAAGGAAGTCAGAGACAGTGAGTTTGTAATATAGAGGGGAGGGAGGGAGGAAGAGAGATAGAGGGGGGAAGAGAGAGAGAGAGAGAGAGAGAGAGAGAGAGAGAGAGAGAGACTGAGAAAGAGAATTGAATCCTTTTAGGAATACCAGAGTTGAAGCCTCTGGCAGGGAGGAGACCACATAAATATGGAGTTGATTTAAGCATCTTTTTTCTCCTATCTGAAGCTATTTCTTTGTCTTCAACTTTCATTCTCTTCCTCTTTCCTCTCCTAAATAAAGGTGTTTCATTACATTTGTACTTATCCCTCTTTCTTTCCTTCTCTTTCCCTTATGTCACTGCCTTTTCAGACCATCACTGTGTAAGCCTGTGTCATTCCATTGTTTCAAAGACCCCATCTATGTGAATCGTCACCTGATCTCTACCTCCAGCACGCACCTCACCTTTGGGATCCAGCCCCGCATTTTCTGATAGACACCTCTGCCTGGATTCTACCAGACCTTCCAAGCCAGCATGTCCAAAACTCTCTTTAAATATTTTGCACAATTTACTTTGCATTATTTCTACATAAGTGGATGTCTTCTCTTCCCTAAACCTATCAACTCCTTGTAAGATCTGAATCAAATTCAGATTCAGTCCCTCCAATACTTCAATACCAAGTCTAGTGATTTGTGTTTTGGTAAGTGAATTACTACAAGTTCAAGGTTCTCCTAAAGGATATATTGATAGGGCAGAAATCGAGCGTTCACTTCACATGGAAACGTTTGCCATAGGAGTCAGGACTTAAGAGATTCCCTTCACAAAAGTGATTCTTTCAATTATACTATTAATAATGGCCAGTGTTTATTTTGCTGGTTTCTTTATACAACAATATCCCTGTAACTAATTTCTTATATTTTTCTAGGAATGAATATCTGTATCCTTCCTCAACATGCAATGAACTAAACCAATGTATATTTTGTTGTTTGAATTTATAATTTCTGTACCTATCAATGGTTATTTCCTGTATAATTCCAATAATATAATTGAGAGCATTTTAAAAGGCACCTGGAAAATGTCTGTGGGGTTTTTTTTTCCAGAGCTACTCTTACACCCACATGAAGAACATTCAGTTTATGACCCATATAATCCAGATACAGTGTTTGTAGATTGTTTATCACTTGTGGTTTGGAAGAAACATAGCACTCAACATCCCATGTGTTTAGGTAAGCAAACGCATTAGACTCTTTCCAGATACATTGTTTACCTGGCTTCATGAGAAGCTGACTAAAATTAATAGGCAAGCCATAAATGCTGACAAACACTTCATAAATGGGCACAAACATGAAATTAGGTGACTTCAGGAGAACAATCCTTTAGTTTGAGGCAAGCTTTTAGAGTAGTGCTGTCCAGTCAAAACATAATGAAAGCCACATATGTAATTTTAAATTTACTAATAACCACACTATACTTTTCATAACTAAAAGAAACAGGTGAATAATAAAGTTTATTTAACCCAATATGTCTAAATTATTATTTAATGTGTAATCAATATAGAAATTATTAATGAGAGATTTTGTATTCTGTTTTTCATATTGGGTCTTTGAAATCTGGTATGTATTTCATGTGTACTGGACATGTCAGTCCTGACTGGCCACATTTGAAATGTTCTATGACCACATGTGGCAAGCTGCTAATTTTAAAACTGCTCAATAGCCAAGAACATATTGGATTTTGTTCTTTCTTCAGCCCCAGAAGAATGGCTGCCTTCAATCTCTGAGCTTTGCTCCAACACTGCTCTCTTAATCTTTGGGGTCTCTGTGGGATTATACCAGGTCCCAGAAATCACACAGCTTCAGTCAGAGGCCAAGTATCATGAAAATGTGATCCACCTGATGATCAAATCCATCTTGGACCCAGTTTCACATTTTCATTAAAATAATAAATGTTGTCACAATATGCTTTTTAATAGGAGTGTTTTAAATGCTGAAAGCGTTGTTAACCAAAGCCTCTGTCCCACCTCAGCGTTACCTGAAGATTGAGTGTGATTAGTCAAAACCTGACAAAGGCGGCCATCACCACACTCAAGCCAGGTGAAGAATTTTCTTGCAGCAAAACGGGTTGTGGGTTTGATCCTGCTCATCACCCACACATCTAACATGTTTTTGTATGCAGAGGAGTGACTCATTATCACTCTCCTCATAATAATTGCCTACCCTTAAAAGCATTATTAGTTTGCATTAGGTGTTGCACACCAATATAATCATTAATGTAAATAAGGCAAGGGGTTTCAAATAGAACGAAGTCTAAGATTCTTATATGAATCTTATTTTCTCTTCTAGAAAAAAGTGTAGAGAATATTTCTTCTACAATTATTCAAAAGCAGCAGGAAGGCAAATAATAATAATTATTAGTGTATGTCCCATGAAGACTAGGATATTAGGGGCATCTGCACTGTGTGCAGAGCAGGCTGCACTGGGCTGTCCCCTCCAAAGCAGAGTCTTAAAGCGCAGCCTGCAGGAGAGACGTCCTAGGGCCAAGTAAGAAGAGCCTCCCACAGCTGCAGTGGACATGGGCGCAAAGCACACGCTCACAAGAGATTCCAGTGCTAGTGTGAGGTTTAAAAGAGGCCCATTTATCACCCAATGAAATTTGTGGAAAGAGAAAGAAATTAAAATGTTATTCTTCCACATGGGGTCCTGGTGGTCCATTTCGAAGCCTGAAAATTGGCTCTACGATAGAAAACAGAGACGCGGCCCTTCTCCTCCTCCTTTCCAACCCTTTTGTCTCTTTTTCATTCCGTTCTTTGTACCTGCCCGTGCCACTGTTTTGTGGGACGACATGAAGGATGCTGCCTTCGTCCTCTCTTTTTCCTCCACCTCTTCATTATCATTATTCTTAATAGTCATGGTGTCTTGAGCACTTACTCTACTGAAAGTCAGTACTAGGCCCTGAGCATGCAGCATTTTATTTAAACTATAGAACATTCAGTGGTGAATATTTATAGCTCCAGCTGAGGGATGAGGGAAAAAAGATTCCGAGACACAACCTCCTAAAAGTCACTGGGGATTTAAAGCAAATGACGTTTGACACCAAAGCCTATATGGTAACTTTTCTAGTACATTACCAGTATCCTCTTTCACCACTTGGTCAGTGGTTATTAAATACATAAATGCACTAAACAAACTTACGAATAAATATATTTACTTTTAGATTCATTCATTGTTCTCCTTGTCGAAGTCCAGCTGCCTCTTTGGTACAGTTCAAACAGTATGGGGGATAACAGGGATCTCAGCCCCAGTTACAAGAGAGCACGCACTCTTAGAATAGTCAGTTCATGTGGACTCTGGAAACCCGAAGCATTAGGAGGAGGCAGTGATGCTCTCTAATCAGATGAGGACTATTAGAACGAAGCTCAGCCTTTGTGTAATTCCTCAGCTGTCAGTCCTTGACCTTACTATATGTCATAAGTAGGGGTGAAGAATAATTGCCAAAAGTTGCCACTAAAAACTTTTTAATAGCCTGATGCTGTTTGTTATGCTATTTTATCAGCTGTCCATAAGACACCGATCTAGCCCAACAACCACTTTTCCTGCCTCTTCTGCTCTCACTGTGTGTCCGCCTTCCTTACTTAATCTTACTCCAGACTCCTGTAGGTATTTCTGGCCTGCTGAAATCCCTTAACTAGATTCCTATCCCTGCCAATGTGACTAAAGCTGCCCCAGTCCTTCTAATCATTCAGTCTTATCACCCAGTCTTATCACTGCCTAACCTTGAATCTCCAAAGCTATGCTTCTGCTTTCTTTCACTTCTTGTGCACAACATTTTATCTTCTATATCTGGTTATTTTCACCAGATGAGATGATACTTTGGGGAAGCCATGAGGATATTCATTGTAACTCATCAAGATTTTGGATGGTGGGTAGGAAGGCTCCTACAGGGGTGCTGACTGAGATCCAGCTCCTCCTCTCCCTACCAATTCTGGAAGAATAGCATCTTTGTGTTCATCATTTCATTGTTAGTCATGGCATACAGAAGACAGCCTACAATGAACAATGGGAAATGATGCATTTACTTATTTCATTGAGGCCCACTTCATGTTGTACCCCAACTCCTACTGTGTGTATAATAAAACCACATGACCTGTATTTCCTCAGAAATGCTGTACTGTTGTAGCTCCATGCATCTGTGCATGCAGTTCCTTATACCTGAAGTGCCTTCCCTTTTCTATTTTTATTCACTTTATTAATTTCTTTTCATGCTTCAAGACTCATCTCAGTTGCTCTCTCTACCATGTAGCTTTCCCTGGGTTAAGTGACCTTGCTAAGTTAATCAGTGCATACTTCTTCCATTATAGTTTTCATATCAACTTGCAATTAACTTACATGTGAAACTACCTTTGTCTTAGATTATAAGCTTCTAGATCACATAGAAAACATCCTTAATTGTTTTTGTATTACCAGAAACTAGAACAGGGCCTAATACACAGTTTGTGCTCAATAATTACTTTTTTTATATACTGGAAAATGCTAATATATAATGTTAAATGAAAAAAATGTGATATGAAATTGTATGGTATAATTGAAAATGTTTAACCAAAAGTTCATAGAAAAAAGTCTGGAGGTATGTAATCGTAATTTGAATAGATGGCTTTTAACCTTTCTTATGTGTTAGTTTTTTTTTTTTAATTATTATTAGTTTCAGGTGTACAAAACAATGCACTAGTTATCCTTTTTACCCCTCACAAAGTAACAATCCCCCTGATCCATCCACTGTCCTCCCACCCCCGATATCATGCTTATCTATTACAATTCCATTGACTCCATTCCCACACTCTACTTCACATCCCGTGACTATATGTATATATAATTATAGTTGACATACAATGTTATTCAACATCAGCTTCAGAAATACAGTGTGGCAGCCAGGCCTCTACACCGTCTATGAAGTGGTCTCCCTAACAAGACATGAGTCATAATTACTTTTTAAAAAATCTAACTGGAACTGCTTGCCCTGATCTGCAACCTGTCCCTCAGCATCAAATTTGTAACTTCAACTTGCAACTTTCTTTTTGCTTTTTTTATTAGTTTCAGGTGTACAAAATAATGTAATAATTAGACATTTACATCCCTCACAATGTGATAACCCTTCCAATCTACTACCCGTCTGATATCATATATAGCTATTACAGTTCCATTGACTATGTTCCCTATTCTGTACTCCACATCTCACGAGTGAGTGTGTGTGTGTGTGTGTGTGTGTGTGTGTGTGTGTGTACATAATTATAGTTGACATTCAATATTATTCTACTTCAGCTTCAGGTGTAGAGCCCAGTGGTCAGGCATCTACACAGTCTATGAACTGATCCCCCTGATAAGCCCAGTACCCATCTGGCACCCTACAGAATCTTTACAACATTATTGATCTCACTTATATGTGGAATCTAAAGAAAAGAATAAATAAACAAACAAAACAGAAATAGGCTCAGAGATACAAGGGAAAAAAACCTGATGGTTGCTAGATGGGAGGGGAGAGATGGGGGAGAAGGTAAAGGGATTAGAAGCACAAATTAGTAGCCACAGTATTATCATGGGAATATGAAATACAGTTTGAGGAATATAACCAAACTTGCAACTTTTAAGAGGCGGAAATGACATTGTCTGTAGCTGACTCTGGGCCATCCAAAGAAAAGATTTAATTCTGTGTTAATTATGCTGATAACACAACACATCATTTAAGTAAGACTTTTTTTTACCCTATTCATGCATTTGGAAATGCATATTGAATGCCTTTTAGTTTCACTACAAGCTAGATGGCACAATGAAGTAAGTAGATGCAGGCTTAGTCTTCCCAGGACCTAGAGTTTAATTGGAGGCAGGTAATTAAAGAAGCAATTGCAATAGTGTATGGAAGGTTTTAGGGGCTGGGGAAGCACCCAGCAGGGCACCTAAACTAACATAAGTTAATATCCTGCTATAAAAAATTGGCAAAGTAGCATAAAATTGACATGTTTGCTTTAGAGTCAAGCTATTTAACTGGGGTTAAATTTTGCTCATTCATTTATTAAACGTGAGCTTAGGAAAGTTTCTTAATCACTCTGAGCATCAATTTCTAACTTTATAAAGTCCGTCTTTGTGAAAAGCACACCTTAAAAGTTTTAAAAGATATAGTAGAACACTTTTATACTCTCAGAATAAGGAGGGGTATCTTAAACAAGGCATAAAAAAATAAAAATATTTACTGATACTTCATAAATAAAACTTTTTATGCTTCAAAATGCATAAATCATTTAAATCATTTTTAAAAAGGGAAAAAGTAAAGATTTATCTGAGAGAAGTTATTTGTAACATTTTTAATTAACAAAAGTTAATATCCAGGATATATTAAGAACACAAAAAAATCAATAAGCAAAAGAAAAAGAACCCAAAACATAGGCAAAAAAAAAAAAAATGAACAGGCAACTAAATAGAAGGAGGCCTCCAGTAGCTAATAAACATATGAAAATACATTCTGCTTCACTTGTAATCAGGAATATTTAAATTAAATAATTGACAAAAAATAAAAGATCTGAGAAATGTTGATGAGAATTGGTTTGGTGTTTATATGATTCAATAAATGACCCTGTGTTCTCCACTACCTTTAGATGATAGGTGCAGTATTCAGGAAGGTGGAAAGGCATATTGCCTTTATATGTGATTGTGGGAGATTAAATTACTCATATAATTTCCCAATTATTTGCTTCTTCCCTGTGACAGGATTATATGCTCCCCCTCTGCCATGTGAGTTCATTGCATCATGTGGGAAGAGTACTTGGCCCTATCTTATTGACTATGGGCTGGGTCTTGGGTCAGCTTTGGCTAATGGGATGTGAGCAGATGTGATATATGCATTTTTGAGTTGCAGCTTCAAGTTGAACTATGTGGTTTGCACTCACATATTGGGACAACATGTCTCAGACAAGGGATACTCCAACTCCCCAGACCTCTAAACTGAGAGGACACATGTAAACCAAGCCAAGGTGAGGCAAACAGAGCTGAGCAAAGGTACAGCTGGCCTGCAGCTCTTACGTACCATGAGCAAGAAATAAATATCTGTGGTTGTTAGCCTCCGGTATATCGGCATTGTTTGTTGCCACAGAAAAAGGTAACTAATATAAAGATAAAGATGAATGGTATTCTGCAATGAGGCCTGGTGTTAAATGTGTCTCTCACCAACCAGGTAACTCTTGAGGAGGAACAAAGGGTGGGGTGACTGGCCAGCTTTGCTTCGGCAAATCCTTCCTCATGAAAGCCAGAGATGTGGGGAGCAAACATTCATCCATAACACACCCAAATCATGGCTACTTCACTTGGGGTAAGAAGTGAGTGGTCTGTTTGGACAGTCCTCTTCCCAACTTCATGGGGTCCCTTCCTCAGTGCCAACCACTATTCATTCCCTTGTATATTCTTCCCAAAATTCTAGTAGTCAGTGTTGAACAGGGTCAAATCAGTCACTAATTAAATCAAACTTAAGGTTATGCCTTACCCCTAGCAACATCTTCACTGATTATTGTAATTTGTATTCCAATATATGCTGATCTCTATTGTCCACTATAGCTTGTGAATCATTCAATAAATTAAAGAAAACTGACATATTCTATTAATAAAATGTCAATAACATTTAAATGCCCTCTTCTCTGTCAAATTCCCAGGGAAAAAATTAAAATTCAAAAATTATAGTTCCAAAGAATTAAAAGTCCAAAACAATGAAAACCAGAATTCAAATTATACCATCATTTTTATTTAAATATAAAAGTAAAGTTCAAAATATCTTTCTTCTATCATTGCTAATACAATGGGATTCTTCACTGTATTGGGGGAGAAGAGCCAGATAGTTGTCTCTTCATGCCAGAGATTCAGGCCCAGCAGACCTACGCTCACTGTGCTCAAACGACATCCACATACAGCCTTTCCAGCAACTGGGTGGAGCTACTCAGTCAGCCACTCCCTGGTGAATGGTTTCAAACTGAGCCACTTAAGTAGGGGTATCCTTGCATCATTGTCACCTCCCTTCGCTTCATTCTAGAATTACTGCCCTTCCTCTTTTGCGCATTTTGAAGGAGGAAGCATCTACTGTCTCCAGTTAGGAGTGTTTCCATCCCGAGGAACAGTCTGTAGCCTCATGCTCTGGAAGATGCTAAGCATGCTGACACGTAGCCCGTGCTCAGTGCCTTTGGAACACCAGGTGTCAGCTGCCAGATTGAAGATCTCACTAGAGATTTCTTGGGAAATCATTGCATGTACTGTCACAGAACAAGCAAAATCGACCAGAAGGTACCTGATAAGCCTGTGTTCAGACAATCACCTCTAACTCCAGATCCTGATTTTTATATCCAAGCATCTAATCCCCAATTTAGTGTATTACGCAAACAGATTCTTTCCCTAATCCAGGGTCACATTCCTTTGGGTAGAATTCCTGCACTATATTATTTAGTTGCTCCCTCAATATTCCTGTGCTGCTCCCTAGGGCCCATAGCCACTTCTAAGCCCCATTGGGCCCTTAAAAAGGCCATTTCAGCAAAAGCCCATTCTATTTATTGTAATTTGCACCATGCACTAGTAATTATTCTTCACTTTTCTTTCTAATCATCTCAGTGCTATCACTAATCAGATGCGAAATAAGCCAAATGTGTATGGCTACTGGTTGTGTCCTGCAGCCTTTTTGATAAATAACATGTAACAGAATTCCTGTCTGGAGACCCTGTGCTGTAAAGATACAGATATTCTCAGAATTAGTGTAGCTACACTTCTTTTCTGTGGTTAGAAAGTTAAGAACATTATCTGAGAATTTGGGTCCCCAGTGACCTTAGTTAGGCTAGTTCTCTGTACACGAGTATGTAGTTTTTCGCCTTACAGCTCTTATGTCAGCAGTGATAGACTGGACAATGCCAGAGTTTAAGGCATGCAATAGTTACTCTTATATAATCTTAGTATAGTGATAAGCACAAAGATGACATATCTTCTTTATCTATTATCTATCTATCTATCTATCTATCTATCTATCTATCTATCTATCTATCTCATGGTGGGCTAGATTGCAACAGAGCAGTCCTGCAAATTCCTTAGGCTTGAGGTACCACTGTACTTTCTTTGAGGGTGGCATTACACATGACGGTCAGACTGGCTACACTAGAGTGATAAATCTATCTTAGCTGGTATTTATGAGCTTAGGAAGGTCCATTCACTGTCAGGTTCATCCTCCTACTTGATCTTTAGTGTGCAATTACAGTTACTTAGATTACAAATTCAGCCTCCTAAAGATACAGATTTTAAGTTAAAATAGGTAAAACTTTGCATCCATGTCTCTCATGGTTGTTTCTCTAAATATTTCATATGGTAAGTATCTACTTGGTCCCAAAGTTTTCCCAACACCCGAAGAAGTGCTGAAGTCTTTGCATTTTGCTATTGTCCCCAAGTAGAACCAGTTGTCTCAGAATTTCACAGGGGCAGTTTCCCAGATGTTTCTCCTCATTTCTAGAATGTGGGCAATAGGTTGATACAAATAATCAAAACCTAAGATCAATAAACAGCTGCAAAAATGAGCCAGGCTCTAGGGTTTCTGGGGTAGCATGACAAGTTAGAGTTTTCCATTTGCTGTATGTGATGGAGGGGGGCGGGGAAACAACAGAAAAGAGAAAAGAAGAGAAGAAAGATGATATTTTTATTTAGTTGGTGGCTAATTCAGTAGTTTTCACAGATCTTGTGCCTAGGTTCCATTTGTCCTACCTTAGTTTGGGTAGTGTTTAGACAAAGTCTTGCAAGTAAATAGGTTATTTGGAAGATGATCGCAGAAAGCACACGTGAGGGAATGGACAAGGTGAAACAGGAAAGGGAGGAAAGCCAGTAGATTCTACAATAATGATCAGGTTTCCATTGTGGACAACTAGGGTTCAAACTCCTGGGAGCCAACTGAAGTACTACGTAAAATGCACCTCAGAATTTTCCCACTGATGGTCAAAGAAACTGGGGATTTATCCACTGACTCTGGTCCCTCATTGGTAGATGGCTGCCAATGGAAAATTAAATCCTGATATTTCCTGACTACTTTCTGTGGGCTGAGCAAGCACCCATGGTGGTAGGGAAAGTAGAGAGAAGCAGGAGCTTGAGCTGGGAAGCTACATACTTGTGTGGGGACTGTCCATCACATCCACAGAATATCTTATGGATGAGCTGAAGGGGTCCGGAGCCAGGTATCAGCAGTGTGTCCGCTCATTCCTTGGTAGTTTTTTTAAGGCTCAGTAGCTTTTGATGAATCGGTTCTTGCCTAAGCCCTTTAGGGGTTCTCAGAAAGTTTGAGACATTTTGAAGTTATGTATAAAGTTTTAACTGTGTCTGGAGTGTTTATACCCAGTGGCACCTACAGGAAAGCAAATATAGCTAAGGACACAATCTGTCTGCTAAATCTGTGTGCCACAGCCCCTAGATGTTAGAAATGCTACAGAATTCCTAGAATTTTTATCTTAATTTCATGTCTTATTCTCAAGGGGAATTGAGCTACATTTTAAACCAGGTAATTTCTATGCCTCAGTTGCCTCAAATACATCTTGTGTGTCACATTCTGTTGTCTATGAGAAACTCCATCAAACAGCTAATGACCCTTTTTTTTTCAGAGTACTTGTGTGACGTTTGTATTTACTGGTGTACAGAGGGTTCAGTTGATCTTTCCAATCACCCATGGGCCTTTTCTTGGTGATCTCATGAGCTGTACATCTCATTCCCTGTGCTTGGGTCCTAGTCCCCATTCAAATCAAAGAAAATATTCTCAGTTTGGTTCTTTGTTCATTTATTAAAAGGCTTATTCTTTTTATTTGCTCCTTACTCTCCATACTTGATTGAAGGATTATGTGTTAAAGGAGAGATATTTCTGTTAGAACACACACCTGTCTCATAAAGTCTTCTAAAGACTAGCCTATCCTCTGAGACCATGACCTTGGGGACTCATAATTTTCAAAGTAGTTATTTGCTACTTTGTTGGGAAACTTCAACTCATATTGTGAATCGTCAAAATCATCTTTTATTGCCAAAATAAAATATGGTCCTTGGCCATTCCTTGATTTCTTATCTTGTAAGCTCTGTTGTTCCTAGTTTGGGTGGAAATACACAGGCTACACCATACTACTACAGAATTATTTAATGCCCTTTTAGTTACTCTAGTATACCAGACTGCTGTCACAACCAGTTTTTGGTCTCAGGCACTTTCTCTATAACTGCATGCTTTAAATTTGATACATGATCTAGTGTATTCTGGGAATAGCTCTCTCTTATATTCCATCAATTTCTTTTTTTATAGAAATTTTGATTTGTAGGATCAAACTGTTAGTCAGAGTTCTCCATAAAAATAGAACTAATAGGAGAACTAACAGGAACTATTGATAGAACTAATGCAAGAAATAGGAGAGAGAGAGAGAGAGAGAGAGAGAGAGAGAGAGAGAGAGAGGGAGATTATTGGCTCATGTAGTTATGGAGCCTGAGAAGCCACAGTCTGCCATCTGCAAGAATCACGAATGGTACGTAGTTATTTAACTCAGTCTGAATCTGAAGTTCTTAGAATCAGAGGTTGACTAGTATAAATGTTCTCTGGTCTGAGTTTGAAAGCTTAAGAACCAGGAGCACCAATGTCTGAGGGCGGGTAAGATGGATGTCTCAGCCCACGCAGAGAGAGCAAGTTCACCCTTTCTCCATTTTTTGTTCTGTGTAAACCTTCAGTGGATTGGATGATACCCATCTGCCCAGGTGAGGGTGACCTTTACTCAGCCTACTGATTCAAATGCTAAGCTCTGCCAGAGGCACTGTCACAGGCATACTCAGAAACAATGTTTACCAGCTATCTGAGCACCCCTTAGCCTAATCAAGTAGACCAAAAAATTAATCATCACACAAACATAAGACCTTTTGTGGGATTCTAACTTGATCACAGACCCAGTTGTGACACTGACCAACGTGCGGAGGTCATCTATCAATGTCCATGCCCTTTTTAGGAGCCTGACTTCAAGGCAAATGATGTGGGTTCATCAGCAAGAAAATGTTTCTGAGCTGATGATCTTGTTTTAAACTTAAGCACTCTTATTACTGATGGTGACAAAGCCCATCTGAAAAGGTTATTAGCCAAGCTCAAGGGCCTTGCCATGCTTCTGAATACATGGTCAGGACTGTTTATAAAAATAATGCTGAATTCCCTAGTTTTCTTTATGCTGTTTTAAAGGTAACTGGCTCTAACTCCTGAGTATCTGCCAGGGTTGTTGACATTACCAGGTACTAATTTCCAACCCCTCCCCCAAACCACATATTTTAACTCCCCTAATTCTTGAACTATTCACATTTCTACCAAATATTGAACAATCATTGCTTTAAATCTGTTGGATTACCTTGCCTAATGGAGGAGTTGTTGAAATTTTATGGGGACTCATGGTTCTGAGCATGCCCCGAATCTAGTCCTGCCCAGACTGTAGGTTATTATATTTGTTTCGTGGGGGTACATGGCGAGTCTAAAGATAGACTATACCAGACAATGTGGTTGTTAGCTGACCTTCTTTACAATACTTACATCTACCCCTCTGAAAGCAAATGCAAGGGGTTTGGGTTCAGCTGAATATGGATATGTAGTACCCTCATCCTGACACACCCACTTCTAAGTCATCCCAAGTAACGTATAAATAAAACTATTCATTAAAAAAATAATAATAAAAAAAAATTATTCACCCCATCAAGATTTTATCTCAACACAGCTAAGCACCCAGGAGATATAAATCATAATTTGTTTTTTTCTTACAATATATTTGTATTAGGCCTATGGTGCCATATAATATGAAATTGTGATAGCTTTTACATAGTGAAATATTATCAAACTATGAAACAGTTTTACATAATGAAATAGTGTAAACTATGAATATAAAGGCATAGCTGCAACTTATAAAATGTTTCTGATTTATTTTTAAATTAAAAAGATATATTTTCCAAATTACATGTACACAGTGACTATAGATGGATAAAGATTTGAATGAAATATAAAGGAAAATTGTTTATTAGTTGGTATTAAGAATTATGGGTGAATATTTTTAGATTAAGAAATATTTCAGTTAGTATGACCCAGCAATTTTACTTTTGGGTATCTCTATCCAGAGAAACCCAAGATGCTAATTCGAAAAACTACATGCACTCCTATGTTTATTGCAGCACTATTTATATATTTATATTTATAACCAAGACATGGAAACAACTGAAATGCCCATTGGTAGATGACTGGATTAAGAAACTGTGGGACATTTATACAATGGAGTACTACTCAGCTACAAAGAAGAATGAAATCATACCATTTGCAATGATATGGATGGACCTAGAGAACATTATGTTAAGTGAAATAAGTCAGTTGGAGAAAGACAAATACCATATGATCTCACTTATATGTGGAATCTAAAAAATTGAATGAATGAGCAAAGTAAACAGAAATAGTCTCAGAGATATAGAGGAAAAACTGATGGTTGCTAGCTGAGAGTGGGTTGGGGATGAGGGAGAAGGGGAGGGGACTAGACAGCATAAATAGGTAGCTACAATGTTGCCACAGGAATAGGAAAGACAGCTCAGGAAATATAATTAACAATGTTGTAAATATTTTGTAGGTTGTCAGATGGCCACATGTCTTGTTAGTGAGACCACTTCATGGATGGGGTAGAGGCTTGATCACTGCACTGTACACCTGAAGCTGATGTTGTATAATATTGTATGTCAACTATAACTGAATAT
>NW_017731944.1:371677-404530 GCF_001890085.2 Hipposideros armiger
AGTGGTGCGGCAGATTGGGGGAGGGGGGTTGTCACTTTGAGGGGTAAAAAGTATAACTAGTGCACTGTGTTTTACACCTGAAACTAATTAAAAAATAAATAAATAAGGAAATATTTCAGTTAGTACAATACTATTATAAATTGCTGTTGTAAATTATGATGCAAATAAGCAGAGAAAATCAAACAGCATCTTGTTTAAAGAATTCTATGTAATCATGGTTAAACCTGAAGAACAAATTGATTAAATTTAGAATCTGGCTGGACCAATGAAAGTTCACAAAGCAATATATTTAGAGATTTATGTGAACAGGGAAGTAGTTTAAAGCACAAGAGCAGATAAATGACACCAGCAGTTATATCACTGTACTGATCAAGACACAGTATTCTTATGTATCTTTAGGAAGGGGACCATCTCCAACCAATTGCTAATCCTATCTCAAGGAGACAACCCAAGGTGAAGATGAACTAAAGACTTGAACTCTCCCATGCATGGCAAAGCATATTGCTTATGTTCACTAAAGAGACATATCATGTTTAGGCTCTCATTTTACCATTACTCTTTATTGCTTTCCACCAATTGCTCTATATATGATAGTTTTAAAAGTGGAAACTTGTTTTCTTTATATCTAAGAAGCAGAAAGAGGTAAAAGCTCATGAAAATAGCATTGAATATCCCTTCAAGATTCTTTCGACCTGAGCAATGTGCTAGCTGAACACATACACTGTATTAGAGTCTTCTCAAGGTCTCTTCATTTAGAGAACAAGGAAGACTATCCTTATGTGTTTCCTATGACAATACTTTTTCTAATCCTGTTATTATGAATTTGCAAAAAGAATCCCTGTTACTCATGAAAAATAATATCCAGAATCAACTTTATCCTCTCCCACACATTACCATCATTTTCTGGCGAGACAAACACATCTTAGCCTTAACCTCAACATTCCACAGTAACATTTTTAGGCAATGATGCCATTTGTAATCATAAACATTTGTGCCAATCAAAAATTGTTTCCTGAGGCCTCAAATATAGTGTAGTAAATAAAGTCTGAAAAGATGCCTTTTGTAAAGAAACAATTCTTAAGAATTGTTTATTATTAGCATAATGAACTTGAAAACACATGGTGAATAAAATAATGTTGCACATTCCCTATTAATATGTCTGGTGGCCTGTGTGTATGGCCTCAGTTTATGCTTACTAAAGAAAGTAAAAAGCTGTATGGATAATCCAAATTAGTCCTAAACCTAAGTGACTAGCAATTCCAACTCTGGCACTCTTTCTAAAATAATCAGTTTGGCTTGTGGTACTGGTGATACCATCAACTTGGTAATCTGGGTATGTTGAATAGCAGTGTTATGTTGCTACAGAGGTCATCTGGCTCATAGATTAATAATAAAACTTCAAAATATAACATTCAGCATTTTTTTATGGATTCAGTCAATGGTTAAGTACCCTCTTAATATAGTCTAAGGTGGACTGAACCAAATATTATGACCGTGATGTTTTATTTGTGAAGTTTCATTATAATCTATTGTGAAATACCATGGGATGAATTATGGATGAAGTTATCAATCACAAGTCTTTGTCTTGGTTGCTTAGCTTAGCTGGTCAGAACACAGCACAAAGGAGGACAAGAATGTGGTAATGATCATAGGAAGGATTTTATCTACACAAAATAATGACACTTGGCTTTTGGAATACTTTTAGTAGTCAAAGTTAATGTGGACATAGAAGTCTGGGAATTAACTTCAAACCAAACAAAGCCACACCATGAAGTCTTAAAACAGAAGGCGTGGCAATGTTGTCATAGTCTTCCTACTGCCCTGCAAATAGTTCCCCTCCATAAGCCTTCCCCATTCTTTTGGGATAAGGGGTGGGGAACAATGCTTGTCAAAGTATTAAATTTTCCCTTGCTCCTCTGGCTAAACCTTTCTCAGTGATATGAGAAATAAATAATAATAATGATGAGAATAATAACAACATCCTACATCTATTGAGTACTTACTATATGTCAGCATTATATTAAGGGCTTTAAATGTTTTCACTCACTGGATTCTAATGCTTTCCTGAGGTAGGTAACTGTTGTCAGCCCATGTTTAGGTATAGAAACTGAGGCTTCAGAGAGGTTGAATAATTTGCCTAGGATCACTTAATAAATGACAGAGCCAAAGTGCAAACTCTGCCTGACTCTCTTAAACAACACTGCCATTTAATAACATTTTCTGGTGCTAAGTCAGATGTAAAAAGAGAAACTTTTAAAACTACGTTAATTCAGGAAAAGTTTAAAATCCCACTCTACCCCCAACTCGTGTATAATCACTTGACCTTAACCCCTGATTATTTAAATATTTGTTTCAAATAAACTATGCTATGTACTGGTGACTAATGGAGTGTTGATAATGACCTTTTGGTTAATGAGGAAATGTACTGTTCTTTGAGAGAATGATGCTACTGAGATGATCCAACTATAAAAGGGCCATGAACTTTATGTTGATTTCCTAATTGTGATGATGCATCAGTTTCAATTTCCCCTGAAATGTTCACTTTATTTTAGGAGGCTACAATGTTCTTTCTTCCCATTGTTGATAAAACTGTGCAAGGTTAAAGTAAATGAACTGGCCCACATAGATTCTACCCACACCCTTGCTTTCTCCTGAACTGTGTTCTGACTGACTAAACTGAGCAAAGTAAACCAAAGAATTTCAGTTAATAGTTCCAATAACCACCCACACTAGCCTGGGAATTTTGCAAGAGAGTTTCTAGGGAAATTTCAGAGATAAATTGTTATAGTTATAAAACCTAAGAACACTGTTTTCATTTCTCCATCCTAGGACTCAGAGTTTACCGCCAATGTGCATTCTCTATATTTATCAAATATTAATCAATCTGTTTTAGAATCTTACGATGAACTACAGAATGGCTCAGGAGGAACCAATTTCAGCCATTTAAGTTACCTCAAATACCAAATTGGTGGTGTTACCCGTTCTGGAAGGTAAATTTCTTCCTTGGATAGAGTACTGGAATTGAAATGGAGCTTACTACACAAATCCAGATGTTATTTTGCCTTTTAGTGGCTGTGTTATCTTGAGCAAGATATATGACTGATGTTTTTGCAACTTTTGAGCTATGAAATTGGTGTAATAACTACCTCTTAGGACAAAAACAAGGAACAGATGGATAAAAAAGTACATTAAACATTATAAATAATTAAAAGAGATGATTATCACATTGGCTTAGTTTAATAAATATTTAATCACATTGCAGCTCTGGCAATTCTGAATGAGTTTTGGGGTCTCTGTAAACCTTTTACTTTCAGTTAATACATACCCCCTTTCCCATACCCTCCCTTCACATCTATCCCTTTGAAAAATAGACCAAGAAGGGCTCCTAAGAGTCAATAATGCTTTCATCTTGGTAGGAATTCCAAAAACATATATTTCAAATCTTTTAAACCAAAGAGTCCTTTTAGCCTAACATTATTTACAGATTTTAAATCCCCAAGATAGGCCAATAATTTAGCCATGTTATTTGTGTATATGAGTAATGAATATTTCTTTTTAATCACTTCTACCCCCCAGGGAATGAACTACATGGAGAACGTTGAAATTTTTATATTTTAATCTGTTAGGTATAATCCAGCACTTTGGATTTCCTACATCAAATTTCCATAACTATTTGCCTATTTATTTGGATAGATTTTGGTACTGCTGCTAATGGTTAAGAATAGAGTAATATGTGAGAAAAAATATATACTGAAAGTAACACGCTTAAATACAGGTAATTTTTTTACTCTATAGACAATTTTTTTACTTTATTGATCATTTTATAATTAAATTTTTTAAAATTGCATTTTAGAAATATTTACTTGAAATGGTAAACTAAATAAAACACAATGAACTTTGGTATGATTTAAGGGCAGATATCTAGATAATAAGGGCTGATATTTTTGTACGAAACAAATTCAAAGAAATCTTTGAGATCTTGAAAGATAGCCTCTATTCAGACCCCACAAGAAAGTGTGGGAGGGTGACCACCAGCTACTCACATTGTCTTTTGATACTTCCCAATGCCCCTCGTACTCCATTTGAATTAAATTGCCTGTTCTCTAAATAACCTGGTGGTCTTTCATCTGATGTTCTTTCTGTAAAAAGTGACTTTCCACACTTTCTTATCACAGCAACCTCTTCCTACAAACTTTTGTGCTGAAGGATTCTTGTTTCCCCAAGGCAGTGTGGATGCTCATGCTTCCATACGTTCAACCCTCTTGGTGCATATTTCTAACTTGCAATTAATTAATCAATTAACCCATCCATTCACTCATCAAGCATTTTTTGAGTACCTATTATGTAATAGGCACTGTGTCAGGCACAGGGTATACAAAACAAATAACATACATTCTCTATCATAAAAAGTTTAAAGTGTTATGCAGGGCTTATTAACCTGGGTGCCCTGAATCAGCTTTGAGGATTTGCATTTAGCTTGTAGAAATTTTATTCATGAATCTGTGGGTATGTTTTATGTGTGAACTTCTCAGTATAGGTGGTTTTTAGGTTTCAGAAGATTTTAAAGAAAATCTGTAACCCCAAGAAGGCTTAGACCATGGATTCAGTGAAAAGACAAATCCTTACACAATGGATTATGTAATCAATGAAAAAAATGAAGATGTGCGTAGGACTAAATATTATGTGTTTGTGATAGAAGCCAAAAAGTGGTGATGGCATCTGTGAAAGCCTCTGGGAGAAAGTGATACCTGACTGAGTCCTAAGGAACACAGGAGAGGTTGCACTCTGTACTTTTCTTCACTGTCAAATTTCTGGAACTCTTTTTTACTTCCTCATCACTTATCTCTTAACCTACAAAAGTCTGACTTCAGTACCACTGTACAGAAACCACTCGAGTAAAGGTCATTAATGATATCTTCATTCCTATAAACAATTAAACTACCAGGTGTGCCAAAAAATGTACACATTCTAAGAGATGTTATCTATGTATTACTTTTCAAAGTTGAATTATGGTAGCAATGTGTAGTATGACGTTCGCTCAAAAGATGGCATTAATCAAGTGAATGCTAGTGTCATTCATTGTATCACAATTTTAATACAGTTTTTTTCCTTTCTTAAAATGTGTATACATTTTTTTGGCAGCCTCTGTATTTTAATTCTTATCTTGCTTGATCTCTATACAGCATTTAAACTTCTCTCCTTTACAACATTTCTCTCTTTTTTTTCATAATACCTCACTCTTGTAGCTTTCCTTCCAATGCTTTGAATGCTATCCTTAACAATTCCATCAAGGGCCAGCCGAGTGGTGCGTGTTGGTTAAGAGTTGGCTTGGGATGCCAGCTCTGAGCAGCAGGACCCCAGTTCAGATCCCACATGAGGGCCTGTGATGGTGTGCCCTCTACAGCTAAGATGTTGAACAACAGTTCGATCTGGAGCTGGGCTGCCATGAGTCGCTGGCGATAGTGTAGGCTGCAGTGGAGCTGCAGTGGGCTCCTGTAAGCTACTGTGAGTGGCCAGCAACCAGCGTGAGCTACCAAGAGCCACTGTGAGTGGCTGTCCAGTGGCCAGTGACCAATCTGCCTCAGTCGGGAAGAGCACAATGATCACAATACCAACATGGGCCAGTGAAGCGACATCCTCCACAACTAGACTGAAGAACAAAAGGACAGTAACTTGTCTATTCCTCTCCCCCAATTCACCATTAAAATCTTAAAAAAAAAATTCCATCAATATTTTTTCTTCTATTTTGTAAATGTTGGAGTTCCGTTCCCAGATGCCTTCCTTCTTTAACCTACCACCTCTTCCTAGCTGATTTCATGCACATTTGTGGCTTGATAGAGCTCTTCTATGCTGCTACCATACAGATTTCTATGTCTCCATTCCAGGTTTTTCTCCTAAGGTCCAGAGGCATCTACCCAATTATCTACTATACATAATCATTTTATGTACCATGGGTAGCTCCCACTCAAGATGTTCAAAACTAGATTCATCATCTTCTCTATGACTATACAGAAAGGATCTTCAATAAGTTAGAAAAAAAGAGACAGTACATGAGAGTCATACTCTAAGAAGCAATAAATAATAGCAAGAATACTGGAGCTCTGATGGTGAACTATATAGACACTCTCTTGGCCTTGATGGAATTTACAGTTTAGTGAGAAATAAGACAAATATAGAGACAATCACAATATGATATGAAAAGTGTTATGAGAGAGTGAGAGAGAGAACATAAGTTGCTATCAGAGCACATGTTGGGACCTCTAACATGAGAGGGGGTAATTAGGACACAAGAGGTGATGTGTAAATTAAACTTTTTGTTCAGGTAAGCCACATTCATGGATTATCTCTTCAAGATTCTGCCTTATTCAAAACAGGTAGAGTGCATGGTATTTCCTTAATCAGAGTCATTGGAGTTTTCAAAGAAGCTAGCAGATGCCATCTCAAATACCCTGAACTGAAATTTAGTCATTTTTTGCCTTGTAGAAAGATAGGTGAGGGAACTGAACTGTGAATTTTTAGAGAGAAGAGACAAAAACATGTCTTAAATGTCTTTGTATCTTTCATAACACCTGGGTCCAAAAAAAAATGATGAAATAAATGCTAATTTCTGTAGGGGTTTTCCCTAAAAGAAAATGATTTTTTCCTTGGGTTAGAAAATCAGTGTTGATTATAGTGTTTTATTTATGAGTCAGATAATTAAAGCCAGTCCTGAGAGTCATACTTGAAAGTTTCAGTGGATTAACACAATAAGTTTATTTCTTCTTCTTGTTACAGTTCCATGTACACAGGTCAGGAAACTTTGTTATGTGCTCTTCTCCTTGCCCAGAGGCTCTCATCTTACATCTCCATCATTTTGTGGTCCTTCGCTTGCAGCTACAGAAGCTTGCCTTTAACTCAATTACCTCTAACCAAGTGACACACTTCTTTTCCACTCACAGTTCACACGTCAGAATTCATCACATAACCCTAATTCACTGTAATAAAAGCTGGGGAATAAAGAAGGCCATGAAACGCTTGCTGAACACTAACAGTCTCTGTCACAGTCTGCCCTTCTGGTCACCAATTACATTTAACTCCCCCAAAGGGAGAGTTAGTCCTAGCAGTTATCACATTCAACTTGAAGCTCAGGATCTCTGGATAATTACTGCAGGTTTGTCTCTCCATGAGTTACAAACATGGCTTCTCATTAGTTGACAGACATATGAAGTTATCTATCCCTCCTCCAGCATACCCACACCCACACTCATTATAACAATGGTACAGAACAACTGCAATAGCATTTCTATTCAGAAAGGGGGACCTGCTTCAATCACTGGTCCCTGACAAGTCTGTAATCCTACTGGGCAGACGTTTGTAAAGGTTTTCTAATTTAGAGTGAAGGATATTACTTGATTTGACCTTGATACTGTTCTACAGGAAGAGTTTTCCTAATCAGTGTGCTTCGTGGTTACTGATTCTTTGTTATCCTTGGTCATGTCTAATATGTGTGTTAAGGAATTGCCCTTCTTGTGAATAAATGGCTTCCTTTTCTCCTTTTACTATAGAATCAAAGATTCTTATTTAAAAATTTCATCCACAGTCAAACCATATCATTTCATGATGGGGATTCTCATTAACCCTGAGTTAAATCAAGAGCATTGGTCAAAGCCACCAGAGTACACTGCCTACATATATTACTAACTATACAAGCTAAGAATTTTAAATCTAATGTATTAATGTTTTACTATTAATGTGTCCACAAGATTGACTATGTAGCAATATAGCTCACTATTTAAAGTTTCCAAAAGGTCAAATTAGTGTATCACCAGCACTAGGAAGAAAATTTATTATTTTAGAAAGAATGTTGGAATTGTTTTTCTAAAACCAAGTGGCAAAATCAATTCCATCTTCAAAGCCTGATTCTCAGTGGCTTATCATACCATACATAATTTGCCTCTTGCTTATGTCATAGCCCAGTGGGGGCTACGCTGCTCTCTTGCACAGCTCTCCTCCACATAGTGACTCAGGGACCCAGGTTGCTCCTGTCATACAATTTCTTGTCTTTAGGTCCTTCACTTCCAGCCACCGCAGGGAAAGAGAATGTAGCTAGGTAAGAACATGAATACCAGCATACATTAACTTTGAAGGAGGCTGCGGAAACTGGGAGGAGTGCGTGGCATATTTGTTGAGCTCTCCCTGCCACTGTCACAATATTAAATATGCTGTACCACGTCAGCCATGGTGTCTATATTTTTCTCCATAATTTAATAATTTTCTGGGCATTCTTAACCTGGGTTAACTGTAGTCTTAATGGGGATCCCCCCTTCTTTTTGTGACTACCCATGTAAGACAGGGAGCAGCTGGGGGCTATGTGTGTTTGTGGTTGGGGAGCCATGACTATAAACGGGAAATCTACTTCATTAGAGATGTAAAGCCAAGGAAAACAAATTTCTCTCATGTGGAGGTGATCAGCTTCATTTGACTAGACAATGAGAGCTATGTAGCCCATTCTCTTTCCATTTATCCTCAAAGCTAGGAAACTCCATTAGATCTATAAGCACAAATAAATTGGACTTGAATTTTTAAAAAGCATGTGCTTTTCATATTACATTTTTTTTGCAATACTCACAGTCATATAAAATCCAAAAGATATATTAATTCTTTTATTGTCAATTATGTCTGTTGGTGTTTTTTTATTTATTTTTTACCCCATTAAAATTTTGCCTACTAATACATTGTGATGAGCTTAAAATATAATGGCTAGAAATCCTTAAAAATTAATTGTTTGACCAAATATCCCCTATGCATTTATGTTCTAAATAAAATTTATTTTCTATTGTTATTTTATTAGTTTCTCATAACTTCATAAACAAGCTCAAAATTGGTTCCCATCATCTGACAAGGATGATATATTTATAGGATTGATGGAACAGAGGCTTTGAAATTACTAGATTTGATAAGAGGTGGCTGTTTTTCCCACGTCTGGCTAGACTTAGCAATTTAACGCATATGCGGGTTACATTTAATGAGAATCCTTTTCTCAGCCTCAAAACTTTCATGGTGTTAAAGAGTGGGTTATGAGAAAATTCTACATGTATTGATAAGTTAAAGATAGAAGGATTTTATTATGTACGTGTCTCTGATTGGTGCAGCCTAGTTTGTAAAGCATTTGAACTCACACTGATCTTTTACCTGCCCTGGGTGGCTCCCCAGCCCTTGTGAAGGTGTGATCCATCCGCCTTGGCCTTATCTCATTCTTCCTCCCCCTTCCAGGGAGTAATGGCAAATGACTATCTGGGAACTTCCTCAAATCCACCTCCCCTTCCACAAGCAAACCTGCTCCTCCTGCTCTTGGAGGTAAAACAGCCACCATCACAACAGCAGAGCTCCAAACAGGTCGCTGGATTTCAGTTTCTGGAATAACTGGCCTGTATTTGGGACCAGGATGCTGGAGCTCCCTGCTGATTCTTGGGCATCCAAATAAAGAAAAGAGCAACTATATTTTATCCCCCCAAATGGCATAAAGAAAAACATAAACAAATCTCTTCCCCATGTGGTAGCTGCACAGTGAAGGCCATTGTTCCCTGGGAACTCCAACCAACACACGCCCCACTGTGGCTGTGCCGGATCAACTGGCTCATCTTCAGTTTCCAGGCGTGAAGTCACAGCAGTGAAGTCCCCATCCCTTAGGTGATTTTCCCTTGGGTTACCCTGAGCTATTTCCTGATGTACCTGAGCTGCCTGGATTCAAAACCACAAGAAGCAGAGAAAATCTTGCTGATATAATTATTTTATCTCTGAGAGAAATAATCTCTCAAGAAACATCAAGAAAGAGTCTGTGAACTGGATCACAGGTCATTTGTAGATAAATCTCCCAGGCAACTGACGGTATTTTGGCCTGTTTAGTGTACAATGGTTTAAAAAATATATAAAGCAGATCCTTACAATATTGATCCATTTATCTATAAATACAGAGCTTAAAACAAGTAGGCATGCTGCCTTGGAGATGTTTTGGGGGTAAATGCAAACACTTAGGGGAAACACACAAAACAAAAGCACAGCAAAATTTTTACGGAAATGAACACTTACTAGTGTGCACGCTGAGTCATATTTATTATCAGGCAGAACAAATAAGGTCTATTCCCTGCTAGGATGAGTGCCCAATGGTTGGTCACACAGCCCCCCCACATCCCATATGTGACAATGACTGATGCATAGCAGGGGTCTCCATTCATGATTGATGGTGAATGAATGAATGAATGACAATAAAATGCACCTGATTAGTCACTAGACAGTCCTTGATGAGACCCTTTCCAATAAGGAGGCAGTCCCTGGAGAACAGCACTAGAAAGTATTACTGGAGGGTGGAACAGACTGAGTTAGATCCAGGTAGCCTTCAGAAGAGGGCAGGCTGGTGGAGGGCCCAGCACCTGGCCATGTCTAGTCCCTGAGAACAGGAGCTCTAGGAGGACAAGGAATCTCTAAGAGTGGGGGAAGTACCGAGGACAACCTCACCTCATTTACATTCATGCCAAAGCTCCACCTTACTCATGATGTCTTTGCTGTAAATAATTTATTTAAAAATAACTTATGAAGAAGACAAGTATTTTTACTGTAACCTCCCTAAAATAGTTTTTAGGAAACACGCCTCGGCTTATCAATGAGCATAGTCAATATTTCTCCATGTGGGATCAACAGATAGACTGATCATAGCATTGACATTTGGAATTGGAAGCCAGTAATATTTTTATTTCTGGCGTTAAGTAATATATATACTTGTTCACTTGTGGCTCAAATTTGTTCATTTATGTGCAACAGAATATATGCTTTCTGGAGCTCCCCTCTCCTGAACAGAAGTCAGGTAAAGGACTGAACAGATGTATGTATTTCTCCAGGGGACCCCTGGGTTTCCACTTTGGATATCTTTCTGAAACCTGAGATTTTTGCAAAGTCAGGTCAAGTCTTTAGGACCACAGCCAACCACGCAGCAGGTTGGTCAACTCAGACTTAGAATGAAGGCTGTCACTCTCTAAGACACTGCCATCTTTTGGCAGTCTAGAAGTATAGTAAGAAAGGCAGTGAGCAGTATAGCAAAAAAGGAGCAAGAAGAAAGGAGGTCTTATTATCTGTTACTTGTTCCAGTTTACTAATGGAAACAATGCTGATGCAACCACTCACCCCACTATTAGAAGTTTTTTGGAATTGACAAAACATAACAAAACAAAATGGAGCAGTGCTTCATGAACTTGTTTACAAATAATTCTCCTTGAAACTATTTCAGTCTACACTGGGGGCTCAATTCTTTAATCTATTAATGTATTAGTACTACTATGAGAACTTTAATGTTCTCATTTTGTATATGTAATATAAAAACATGCAACATAAGTTACCCGAAGGCCATATATATTGAAAGCCTTCTAGCGTTGTCCACAATATTGGATGCATGTGTTGTTCATGCAACAAATGTTTATGAGCTCCTCCACTACATGACAGGGTATGATCTGGGCAGTGGAGACACAATAGTGAGTGAGCAAGACAGATATGGTTTCTGCCTCCATGGATATTACAGTCTAGTGTGAGTGTTGACAGGTGGGATAGAGGCTAATAAGGCACAGAGGGATCTGAGAGTGAAAAGGGAATTTTATTTATCTGAGAGCAAAGTTTGCCCCTCAGGAAGTGACATTTAAGTGAGAACATGAAGGAGGTCAAAAGTAAGTGAGATGAAAGTAGAGGAGAGTTGAGTGGGCAGAGGCTGCTTTCCAGGAAGAAGAATGAATCCAATCCGTGTAGACAAAGCACCAAACATATGAGCTCATGAATTATCAAATGGGTTCTTGATTGTGTAAGATGCTTAACATTAATGTCTAAAATGTATATTTTTGTCTCCTAGAATATAATACTGTACACCTAAGCATGTTAATGGGAGATGGTGTGTGGTGGGTAAAGCAAGGGCTTTGAAGTTTCAGACACTTGAATTCAAGTCCAATTAGCTTTGCAATTTTAAGCGGCTTATTTTTCTGAGACTATTTGTCTCTAAAATGAGAATCATTGGATCTAGGCTTGCTTCTTTCTGACTAAGTTTAAAATGACTAAATGTGGTAAACAGGCCAGTACAGAGGTACACACAATACAAGTGCTTAATACGTGTTACATTGTCTTTCCACCTTGAGTGGTTTGGGATAATTGAGACGTCCTACCTTTTTTTTTTTTTTTTTTTTTTAGCTGAGCCATTCTGCTACCTGTTGGCAGCTCAGCGGCTGCTCAGCTCGGGCTGGACTTGAACCGCTGTTGCTCAGAGCTCAAACTCTTAAGCGAGCTCTTAACCAACTGAGCCACTGGGCCAGCCCAGAGACTTCCTACCTTTAAGGAGGCTCATTCACTCACCTTCACAGACATATTGTTTAAAAGACTGTTTTGATTACAGTCTTATGATTAGGGTGTGACAGTTTAAGGTGTTATGAATCCCTTAAAATTTATTATTAATAAAATTGCTTGAATGTACTGCTTCAGCAAGTGGTAGGCTAGGCTGTTTTTGTCACCCATGGAACAAGTCTAAGCAGATAGAAAGCTTAAATAACTGAAAGTTTCTTCTTTGACTATCCAGGACCAAGGACTACTTTAATTCACTTAATATTTCTGCCACTAGGCCTTAACTATGTAGAATTGGTTATAGAGTACTCCCTAAAAAGTCCAAAGTGTGTGCGTGGTGGAGGATGGGGTGGGGGGTACAGAGCTATGACTTTTAGTTATATTAGAATATATTGATGTGTTTTTAAAGTTTGCCATTCTTATAGATTTAGGCGTAATCTGTCAATCCAAAAATATGGTAACATCATTTTAAAACATGGTGATAACCCACTATAACTCAAGTTCACTTTATAAAAGTTATATGTCTTTCATTACATTATACCTCCTGTATTTAGGCATGAAAGAAAATATTAAAGCTGGAATGAATCTTAGCATGACTTCTTCCAGCCTATTATACTACAGATCAGGAAACTAAGGCACAAAAATAGTAGTTTTCCTAAAGTTAATGGGTGTCAGAACAAGGATTCTCATGCAGAGGTCCTGGCACCCAAATGAATGCATTTTCTACTTTATTTCTACTGCACCCATATTTCACACAGGTTAGGCTATGAGACAGGCTCTTTCATCTGAAACAAATGTCATAAAGTATACTTGATTAAAACAGGCTTTAAAGTAGCATTATTATTCTAATTATTAATTTAAAATAATTTAAGTAGGGCTTTTGTGTTTCCAACTAGAATAATTTTACCAAGTATTCCTTCAAATAATCTTGAGAAAAGTGTTAAGCATTCATTTATTCAACAAATATTTACGGAGCACATAGAGTTTGTAAGACACTGTGCTAGGTAACCAATTCCTACCTTAATTTATTAAGCGAGGTAAATAGAGGGGAAGGGGGAATGCTTATAGGAAGCAATTTATCAAAAACCTTTCTTCAGTGTCTCCATATTCTGAACTATTCTGATAGTGTGCATCTGTAGGGTATTTTAGTGTCAAAGCACTTTTTCATGACATTGATTTCCATATTTATTTTAACCTCTTATGTCACTTAACACTTTCAATTTGTTTTTACTGTTCTTGGTGGTGATGTTATCAAGCTACCTCTTAGATTTTAAGTTTATAAAAACTGAGGTTTTTTTAAATACCACTGAATATGCCACAGTGTCCAGCCTACTTTCTTGAATGCAGTAGGTGCCCATTATTTGATGAATGAATGAATGATGTTTCATGTGACCCTCAGTAGAATAGTAGGCATGATTACCATCATGTTAGAGAAGATGATGTGGTAGCTCAGAGACAAAGCCTTGGCTCTCAGTGCTAGTAACCCTAAGAACTTCTAATGGGGCCCCTTTCTGCTTTAACTCCTAGTCAAAATTGTGTGTTAATCCTCACTCAAAATAGAGGCATTTCTTCTCCCATCACCGCTATGACAAAAGCTGCTAAATAAGATGTCATGTTGGTATTTGGCAAACTGTCTGATTTCTTAAGTCTGAGTTCACTTTTGTTACACAAAATCATGCAATAATATTGGTCTGGATTTGGGGCTGTAGTTCCCAGTCTTATTGCTAGGAATGTGGTTTTGACAAGGAGAATACTAAGTTCTGTGGCAGAGAGTAAGAGATACAGAAGATACAGTTTTATCTGTGTTGCTCGTGCTACTTTACTCATGTTTTTCATTTACTATAACTGACTTCCTCTTCTCTGGATGAGTTTCAAAAAGAATGATAATATGGCACCCCATCTTCTGTCATTGGCAATAGCTGAACCCTCAGCAGCTGAAACATCTCACACATGAATTTCAGAGAAAGACTTTCTTTCAAAAATGAAAGCTTGTCAAGGAGACATCTAAGTACTGGGCCACAGTTATGTGGCTTTAGCAACGGCAACAAAGTTATTCTTTTATGGACAAAAAAAAATACATTTTCTCTATGCCTTTCTCATGACTATGCTGTAGATAAAAGAATCTCTCAAAGAAAACTTCAATCGTGTCCCCCAAGCCTTCTTTTAGTACTGAACTAACTCTCCTCTGCCAATTCATGCTTTCAAATTGGTACGATTAAAATCAGAAGTAGAAACATTTAAAAGTATGTTTTTCATATGTAGAGGGGTTTATGTTTTATTTTTACATTATTTAAGGAATGTTTGCCCAGTCTGAATTGTATACCCTTGTTCCTTGGGGAGAACTTTGTTGCCTTCATGTGACTGATTAATCAGATGGCAGGTGACGAACACCTCACATTATACTGTGCTTTGTAGTTTCAGAAGCACTTTCATACACGTTATCTCACCTGACCCTTTTACTTGCTCCATGGAGTTGGCAGGGAAGGTATTATCTTTATTTTGCAGATGAGGGAAATGAAACTCATGGAACTTTAGTGGCTTGCCTAAGGTCAAACAACCATAAATGGTAAAGTCAGGCCTTGGACTCTGACGTTTGCAGATGTCACGTTAAGTTGTTGAGCAGTAAAAAGAGGTGAATGGCAATGGCAAATTTTACCAGGGCTCTGGTGAATAAAATCCATTTACACTAAATCAATTCAAAATTATAATCTAAAATTCCTAGTCCCGTGAACAAGGCGCTAGGTATAAATGCACATTAGAATATGTACTTTTAACTACCAGGAAAATTGTTTATAGCCAACATCTCAAGCCCAGTTAAATATCAAAAACTTCTGTTAAACTAAGCAGATATAAACTTCAACAATTATTGTCTAGACTGACATAATTGTTGGCTTATGTGCATGTTCAATTATGTAGAGTGGCTTTGTGAGACAGATACTTAAATTCTATATACCAGTGACCCTTTTTTTTTAACAATCAGCTGAGTTTGATCAATGGGCATTAATTTGATGCTCTTACTATATGTTTGTTTTTCAGTATTAGGCTTTTATGCTGATTTATGTGATGGATCCTATAATATAGTCAACAATATGATGTTGAACAAGATTAGATATAAATTTCATGGTTAAAGTGCATTCTGAAGCTGTGTAAAATTGGTCAATTAACTTAGCCCTCAGTTTCTTACTGTAGAGCAGAGAAACTAAAAGTATACTTCTGTTATAGGATTAAAGGAATTGATAATATGTAGTGTACTTATTTTTAGCATTGTAAACATGAAATGAATTTGAGCTATGATTTTTTGTGGAATTTATTGTGTCAATGTTTAATTATATTACTATGTTGGTGATACAGAAACTGGACACAAAATTTGAAACGTTTTTTTGAAAAACTACCATAATATCACAATCAGAATGAACTTTATTCAAATTATTTAAAGCTGTGAATAAGTTTTATAGAAATTGGTTCCTTCAAATGATTATACCTTAGGAGGGTACCTTACTGGATTTTGTGTGCACTAGGCATCAATCTACTCAGAAAATTAGTTTTTACTTTTACAATTTTCTTGCTGTCTGGCTTTCATAATATGTTAAATATGTCAAAAATGAAGACAAAGATCTAATAATATCAAATGTGATTACTTGTCATATGAAAATTGAAAAAGCATGTCTTCTCAGATTAAAATCTAGAGGAAAAAAGTCTGGATTGCATGTAATTGTCTGTTCTAAAGAACCCTGAAATATACATAGTTTATTTGCTTTTTATTCTGTCACGTGTGTTTGTGTGTATGCGTGTGTGCTTGACTCCACTATGCCATTTGGTAATTTTTTCAGGTATGCTTGGCTATTTTGGAAAAAGTGGTTTCGTCCTTGAAATGACATCTGCATAGAGCCAGCTGCTTCCAAAGGAGTAATGAAATCGCAGAGGAAGAGGAGGCTGACGACTTATTTGATGAGGTTCAAGAGCAGGCGCATAGGTATTAGTTGGGAGAAGAGGAGATTGCAAGCAGAGAGAGGAATTTCATGTTGAAACATGTGGGTGGAGCAGTGTTTAATGATGGTGAAGTCAACATTATGGTAACAGGAAGAGTGCGTGACTGACATGAAGAAGATATTGAGATCTCTGAGTGGAAAATGTTGGGGAACCAAGAGACCTGCATGTCAGAAGGGTAACTAATGCTGAGAGCAAGCTTCCAAGCATGCTGACTAGAATTGGAGTGGAGTGAAACCCAAAGCAGGTGCTGGCATCATCGGAAAAGCTGAAAATACTCTAGAAGTCAATAAGTCATAGTTATAAGCACTCAAGTATATATAATGGGGTGGCAGCCCTGCTGAAATCAGAAATGGGAGCAACCTCGCACCATTCACTTAACCTCTCTACATTTGGTTTCTTCATTTGTGCTGTAGTACATGTTCAGAAATATTTTTCAAGTTCTTATGTGGAGATTGCATTAGACAGAGGAAAGAGGAAAAGTAGGGAGGCAATTTAGAAAGCTATCCGTCTTCTAGATAACAGGGTGGCTTGAGTTATAATGGTGGTAGTGCAATGGAGGGAAGTATGGTATGTATTCTAGATAGATTTTGAAGATAAAATCTAACAGAGAAGAAATAATCAAGGTGGATTTCCAGATTTATGTTGCCCTTTATTAAGATGTAAATGATAGAAGAAAAAACTTAGGAAATCAAATTGTTAGGAACAATGAAATAGATTTCAATTAAGAAGTTGAATATAATGAATCTTGTTAGAATAGAGGTCTAGGCTCAACATGTAAATGTAAAATTTTTTATTCTCCAGATAGTGTTTAAAACCATAAGAACAGATGAAATCACTAGGAGGAAAGTATTTGGAGAAATAAGAGAACCTAGAACAAAGCTCTGAAGGATGAAGATATCTAGAGATGAGGAGGGTGATGAGCATAGGGCCCTGAGAATGAGTGGCCTAGAGAAATTAAAAGCAAACCAGGCGAGAGAGTGTGGTGGTATGGCAGTCAGGGAGGAGAGTATTATGAAGTCAAATGCTGTAGATAAGTCTAGGGAGGTGAAAACAAGGGAAGGTAAGTGGATTTGGTGAGCTTATTATGAGCTGTTTCGCAAGGAGACTATTTACATTACATCACTTTCCATTGGCCTGAACCCTGCCATTGTGCCTTCAGGTTCCCAGCTAAAGGCTGGAGTACTGTTCTCGCTGGTGAATCCCTAGGATTACTGAGTTCTTCGAAAAATGTACTGGAGTTGCACATACATTCCCTGATATCCCCTGGTGTGTTCATTCACCTTCCATCTACAGCCAGATGATTAGGTAGACAACCAGCAAAGAGCTGGGTTGTTGCTACACGTGTTCTTTAGTCCCTGAATCTCCTCCACAGTGCAGTTTCTGCTTAACGAGTTTCTTTCACTTCATTACAAAACTTAAAATATTTCAAAGAATAGTCATACAGTGCTCCATGTAGACACTTTCCATCCATTGCCCTATTCAATATAACAACCCAGTGTTATGTAAGAAGAATGGGACGCTGTTATCGATGCAATATAGTAAAAATAGCTAACACTTCTTTAGCGCTTACGTGCCAGACAGGGTTCCAAGTGCTCTGTATACATTAACTCATTTTATCCTCACGACAAACCTATGAGGTCATTAGATTCTATTATTATTTTCGTTTTACACTTGAGAACACTGAGGCCCAAAGAGATTAAATAACTTGCACAAGTCTAGCTCCAGAGTCAGGCTCTTAACTATTATGCAACATACACACACACACACTCCTTGTGTGAATTCAAGCAATCTTATAAAAGAGAACCAATGAACCCAAGAGCCAGGCTTTAAAATCTCCCTGAATTGGCAGTAACTGGCTCCTAAAGTACCTATGAGGACAAAGTGTGACAATAAGTCAGCTGATAAAGACCTGGACTCTGCTCAGTTTCGCATCTCAGGCCCCTTCTGGGAACTCACCTCAACTCATCTCCTAAACTCATTACAGGAAATTCCTAAGCATTAAGGTGAGGAGCCAAGGATAAACACACACATTCCGTCATAATGGCAATCTTTCATCTGGCCATGAAGTTCAACTGAGGGGGAACCGAAGACCATCTTGCTTTAGAAACAATCTTTTAATTTCAATCTGCCATTTTTGTTACAGGAGTGCCTTGTTCGTTTTTGTGTATGCCACTCAGTGTGCCCTCTCCTGGTGGTACCAGGCTTGTTTTAATTATTAAAATTCTCAATACACCCAGAGGTCACAAACTAGCAATATTGGAATAAATGTAAAAAGAAATGTGTAAACAGCATAAAGTTTTCAGTTCAACCTCAAAGATTTTGCCTATTCTTAGGTACTATCTCAGGCTTTGTTACCAGTTTATATTGGCTAGTTATATGTATATTAAGATGAAAAGGAAATATAAGTTCTTGGTAACGTGTACTGCAGAATGTTTTGTGGCTTTTATGTTGGGAAAATATATTTTGGCTCCATAGGCCCTGTTCAACATGTATAAAAGGTGGTTAAGAAAACCTACTTATTTCCATTCTATTCATTCATTCATTCATTCATTCATTCATTCAATAAGCATATATTAATGCCTTACCGTGTTCCAGAACTTGAATCACAATGATGAATAATATAATTCCTATTTTCCCAAATCTCATAGTTTGGGAGAAAGACAAGTAATCAGTCCACGTTAGCAATGGCGTGGTAAGTTAGGCATAAATACAAGTTGCTATGGGAGCATGCAGGAAGCCATTGGCTGATTTGAAATAGTTGGCAATAGGAGAAAGAAGTCCTCCTCTCTCTTTACCCCCTCATGAGTGTCACTTTTTCCCTGAGGAATGTTTGTTTTAGAGACAGCCCACAGGTAAGAACACTTCAACATCTCTTCACCCTTGCCAAGGCATCGGCCCTCCAAAGCTTGCACTACTGCCTGGGACTGCAGAGCAGCCACAGACATATGAGGAGCCGGGGAAATAGGTGGAAAGGGCGGTGAACCTGAGGTGCCCTTGGGGAAATTTAGGACAGCCTTTGTGAGGTATTCCTCTTCAACTGATGTTTGTTAAACTCAGCTGATCTTTCCTTAAAACCAGGGGTTCTTAATGACTGCTTGATAGATGAGCTTTAAGGGGATCGATGAACTCCCCGAATCTGTAGAAAAGCTGCATGCATTTTTCTGGGGAGCATTCATGAAGTACATAAAATTCTTAAAAGCGTTTATTATTTTTTAAAAAAATTAAGAACATTTCAGTGACAAATTTAGATTTCGTGTGAGGGGTGTAAAACTATGGGGACCCTATTTAAAAAAGAATAAGAATCACAAATGTAAAATTATTTATAAAAGTGACTATTATTTAGAACGAGGGCATAATATTCCTATTAATTAACTACTGGATACACCTCTGTAATACTTGTTTTCAACCATTTTTTACTATATTCTATTGATCATTTCTTCATGCGACAGCTGCAGTTTTATCTCTAATGTCACTGAGCTTAATTCTTGTAGTTGGTAGAAGTCTTTCCTATGTAGAGGAGGTTATTGTAGTATAACTCTCAAAGTGCTGCTTGTGACTAACTTTATTTACTGTCCTAAGCATGCCCTGATTTGTGAGGCAGTTAAGAGAAAATGACTCTTCTTTTAGTAACAATAAGATTCGGAAGTTTATAACACTATGGATTCACTCTTTCTATTTCTCAGGTACTGTTCTAGATGTTTCACATGTGTAATTCACTTAAACTTCACCATAACTCTGTGAGGTTGATACTAATGTAATGGTTTATGATGTGTAAACTAAGGCCTGGGAAGAGCAAATAGCTTTGCCCGAGGTCACACAGCTGGTAAGTGGATAAGTCAGATGAGTCAGGTATTAAACCCTATCAGTTCAATTCCAGAAACGGAACACTTAACCTCGGTATTCCACGTTTTAGAAAACTGAGTATGAGACATGGAGGAAGACGCTGCCCACTTCTCATGGACCCAGTCCACATTGCCCTGCACTTCATCCTGAGATGACAGTGAGTGGTGAGAGGATAGAAAGTTCATGGTCGGAAAAATGTAGTTTGAAAAAAGCAGGGCCTTCTGCCCCACTTCAAATGGGAACTACAGGAGGGACCACTGCACAATGTGCCCTGCTCCAGAATGGTTGGTAGCAGCAGAGAGGAAATGGCACTGTGGCATATTCAGTCAGAGAGCACCTTAGATAGCGCCTCCTTGGTCCCCAAAGCTTATATGTCCCCTCAGCACAAGATGCTAGCTCAGCAATCACAGGCTCCAGCCATGCGTGCCTGCACACTTCCAAAGGGCTGGAGGGATCAGGTACATGAGAACCAAGGGCAGCAGGAACAGAGGTCAAAACCCATGGACACCTCACTGGAAGCCAATAATGACCAGAACATTGGCCCTATTCTTGGAAAGAGGAAATAAAGGAGTAGAGAAACCAAAATATTTCAGAAGATATGATAAGCCATCATCTCTACCTGCCATCGCCACAAAATTTCTAATGATGCTTTTTTGCTTTTGAAAGGAGCCAAATACCTGTGGGCTTGGAAAATTTCAACTCCATAAATGATCTACCTAATAGCACCTGCAGATCTAGCACTTGTTTAAATACACTTCCAAGATTGGTGGAAAGAAGCTGCTTTAGAAATGGATAATGTGTGCTGGATGTATATTCAGCAAGGGTTAGCCTTATGATTTGTAAAGTATAGCATAAATTACCCATTCAGACACTTAAGGAAGTAATGCCTTTCCATGAATATTTTTTTTGTTTACAAGGTTTCATAAGTTGAACACTTGGGGTATTCCTTAGAAGAAAGTGGGGGGCATCAAACTTGGGAACTCCAAAGGCTCTTTGGTCAGTATGTCTCTCTGAAAGCCCGGTAGGTTCCTTCTCTCTGTGTGGGCGAGAACAGAATTCTTTCACTAATCCTTTGATCTCTTTATGGTGTCATTGTTCATTCTACTGATTGTACCAGAAGTAAGTTTCACTCTAGATATAATAGTTAATGACAGACAATAGAAAAGCACGTGGGTGTGGAGCTGTCCTTAACTATAATGACACCGGCACTGGTTGCTATTTATAACATTTGTTAAACTTTCATCTCTTCAAACTATTTTCATGCAGCAAACTTAAATCTCTCAGGCAACAGGGTAAGCACCATGAGATTAGAACCGGAAACGATTTCTGGCATTAGTCAAATATGTCTTGATTAATATGTAAGATGTAAGAAAAACATCTTCAGCTTGAAGTGCCACCAGTTTCTAAGGAGAATAGAAAACTAAAATTCACAAAGGAATCTTGCAGTGATGAGGGTGCGAAAATGGTCAAATTGAGAATTTCTGTTAAATGATACCTTTTGTGAGGCAAAACTGATGAAATTTGAATTTGGGACAAGAAGAGAGTTTTTAATTGAAGCAATTTTATTTAAAAAAATATGTCAAAAAACCATTTTCCCATATCTAACGAAAGTTATAATTGGTGGCGAGACTGGAGAGTGGCTGAATCTGAGACCAGAAACTCAGAGCCCTGATTTGAAACCTTGTGATTTCACAGCTTCTAATTTACTCTGTGACTGGGAATATTGTATTGCATTTAACTACCCCAGGTCCCTCTGTTTTAGAGGCATTCAGCTCTGCGATGGACTCTGTCCACGAGGATGGAAGGAAGAGTATAGGGTTGGGTGTGGGGGGAGGACTGGGGAGTGGGCAGGGAGGGGCTGTGAAGAGGCCCAGTGCTGTCATGCGGACCCTCACCTTGCTATTCAGACATTACAAACACTGCTGTTCCTGTTTGCTTCTTTTTTTAATTCTTTTTTGGTGTTGTTGGAACCTTCATTTACCACCTTCTGTACTTCCTCCAGTCCTTGCACATAGCATGTAAGTCAATGTTGTTAGGGAAATTTGGATTATTTGACCTTAATACAGTGTGTCTACTGATCTGAATAAGTTTTACAGATTGGTGATGGGCAGTTTTAGAATGTGGCTGGTGAAACACCCAGGACTGACAAGGAAGAGAGATTACCGTAGCTGAGTGCTCAAGGGAGTAAGGCAATCATTTTCTCTGGTGAAGCAAGGGTGTAGGTCTACATCTGAAGCTTGGTGATTTTGTTGAAATGATCTTAAATATGGCAGCATTGACTCCTAAGAATTTAGATATTTAAATAACTGAAATTTATTTCATTTATAGGTTTTAGCTCAGCACCCAGTTACAAGGTATTTTATTGTTTGTAACCAAGAATCTTATGATGTTGAACATATTAAATGAAACATGATAAACAGTGGAGATATTAGCTCTGCATCCCTTCTCTGTTAGCAATGAAAAATGTTCACCATATAACACATGAGTTGAAGTTCTGGTACCTTCTATTTGCCCTTCCCTTTATACTAAATAGCATCATCCTGACAGCTTCAATTCCTGGTAATTGTTTATCTTCATTATAACTTGTGAAATCATGTATTTCATTTAGGTTTTTATTCTAGACTAACAAGTGATAGAAATGTACTTATTTCATTACATTAATTAAAGCCACAGATACGAATTGCTTGCCAACTTTGTATAACCATCTATGACAAAGACTGAGGGACATAGAACATTTAAGGACTGGCTTTACCTTTTAGAATATAAGATTAATCCCTAAAAAAAAATTATTTTAAGTGACTGACACTACAAGGTCAACAATCCCTGGCAGACAAGGAATGAGAACTAAGAACACTGAGTGTTGTAAGAGGTCAAGGAAGGGTGAGCTCATTAAGCTGGGATAGTCAAGGAAGACTTCCTGGAAGGGGTGGGGCTTGAGCTGAACCTTGAAAAATGAGCACAAGTTTGGAAAGTAAAGAGAAGGCAAGAAGGTTTTCCAAGCAAAGGGACTAGAGTGTGTTCCAGTACAGGTTCTTTAGAGAAACCCATTTGAAACTGCATTTAGAAACAACCTTCTCCCTTTCCTACCTTCCTCTACCATCCCCAAAAAGAATTTATTGGCCCAGGTATTGAAAAGTCTAGGGGTAGCTCCAGCTTCAGATATGGCTGAAGGCAAATGCCGGAACACCACTGTGTTTCTCTATGTTGGCTTCCTTCTCCGGTAGGTTCTCTTTTACAGAAGGACTTAGAAGCTCTACATTCATATCCTGCCAACTCAGGAAGCCTGTGGAAATTGGGAAAACATCTATCCTGGGGTCAAGTCCCATTGGCCAGACTTAGGAGAACCCTGTCTCTGAGCCAATCAGGGAGGCCAAAGTGACAGAATACTCTTATTTCCTGATCTAGGTCATGAGCCCCTGGAGTTGGGTTAGACTGGGGCTGGGAGACTAGTGCCACCTTAACCTAATAGATGAAGAGCTATATAGACATAATCAAAAAGAAAGATCAGGGGGATACTCCTGGAAGGAGAAATGGATGCTAGGATTCAGAAACCATAATGGTATAAATAAATATTCAGAACTGAAAGAGAGGCCAAGGTTCATACAGGCCTAGATGTCCTTAAATATGAACACAAATGATTAACATGAAAATAAATTACATAGTGTGATTTCAGATATTTGTCTTCCTTTGCATCTGTTTTTAAAACAATCCACCAAGCCAGGCTTTGAAAATACTTAACTTACAAACCAGGTTTAATGCCCATTCTCCTTCCCCCACCCCTGGCTGTTAACTTATACAAATACTGCTACTACTACAAAAAAAAAAATTGTTGGTAAATGTAGCAAAGCAAGGGATGTTCTCCATTGTTCAGGGCAGAGTATTAAGAAATCTTTTCCCGGGAATTCCCCATGTTTCAGATAGACTAGGAATTAAGTGGCTGATTCATTCATTCATAACAATAGGGAGAATTTTCTGAGGTGCCAATCCGTCCTAATTCTAGAGGATCCTCCCTAATGCCTGTTCTTGCAAAATCCCTCTGAAATTTCAGGGGTGTTTACTGACATTTGTTCTCACCAAATGCTAATATGCTTGTGTCACAGTAAGGTACTTTGTTTATATACTATAGATGTTGGATTCTTTGTTTGTAAGTACAATCAATAGCATTTAAATGGCACTGAAGACTCAATTCAGATGACATATCACTTTCGGCTTTTTGTTGTTACTTTCAAAGTCTACTTTTAGAGTTTCAAATTTCAAGCAAATTAACCTATTAAAAATATCAACAGGTTGAAACTGTGGTTGAAAATGTGTTTTATAATGCATAGTTATGATCTCAAAAAAACTTCCAAGGCCCTAATTAATTGAGATTTCTGGGTTTAGGAGGATTTAGTGCAACTTGGCAGCAATTATGCAGTTAATGTGTTCCCTGAGATACATTTTTTTATCCCTCTTGGAATTTAATAATTCCACCTTGATCACCTGTTTCTGACTCAGGTTTTTCTTCATATTTAAATTTATACTCTATAAATTCAAGCTTTGACCTCAAAATCACTTTAGTCTCCTTATTTTGGTTTTCAACATATTGTCCACTAGATCTTAATCTTTTATTGGATAGTAGATCTCTCTAAAACCTTTTAAAAACTGGCCTCTCCACTCAGAAAAATGCATAAACCCATTAAATATTGCTTACAATGATAGAAGGTTCTCATACCCACTAATCCCATACAAGTATTCTATTTAAGAATAACAGCTTTCGATCTTGACAGTTGAAAATAATACGTATTTTTATTTTCCACTTCTGGCACTTTTTATAAAAGATATCGGTAATCACTTCATCTGCCTTCCCCTTTGTCTGGCCTGGTCCCTATCACCCCTTAGGGCAATAGGACAGATCTCAGAGAAAGAAGAGCACAAGGAATCCTTCCTCTTTTCCTGCTTGTCTTTAGTGTTTGGTAAGGGGACGCTGTGAACTCCACTCACTATGACTTAGTAATGCTAGTGGGAAAAACAGCCAGACTGTTGTGCAGTGACACATAAAGAATGCTGGGTAGCTATTCAAAGCCTAAACAAACCTTAGGGACACGCAAGAGGCTTGTCTTCCCTTTCATTCATCAAGTATTTCTTGGGTGTCTTCTATGACCAAGGCACTGTGCATGCATTAGTCGGTTTCATCAGTGGTTTGGGCAGTGCCCCACAAATAAAAGGGACTCAATACATATTTGTTGAACATGAATAATAACTAACATGTATTGAACATTTATTTATGTGCCAGGAGCTTTCATTCTCCAAACCTCTGAAGTAGGTGTTATGAATTGAAATGTAGTGAGACAACAGACCCACCGAGGTTTAGTAACTTGACCAAGGTTATGAAGCTATCATGAGCCTGGATCAGATGCCTTTAACTACTACATTATACTATTTCAATTCATTGTGGTAGGTGTGATGGTTTAACCTTATTTAAGAGATGACAATGTCAAAATTCCAATCTTGTGAATAACTCGCTCAAAAGAACATAAGGACAGAGCCTGGATTAGACTTGAGTCTGACTGATTCTAAAACCTGAGCTGTTTTGTGACATCACTGCTGTATTCTATGTTGCAGTGTGAATCTCACGTACAGGTCCACTACCTTTTCACCTAACTTCTGGTCCATCTCCATTCCTATAGCCATTCATCTGAAACCACCACTTTATCACTGTGGAATGAATGCCCTGATGGCTACAAATGAAAGACTCCCATTTTCAAAACAAAGGCAGCCACACAAAGACCCCGCCCAAAATTCAGACCTCATTCATTATAATCCCTCATTTGATCTTCATTACTTGTGTACTTAATAGTCATGTAGCTCTCTAAAGCATCCATGATAGAGTTTAGGTAGAAATTGGGACCAAGGAAGAGGAAAGCAACCTTAAGTTTCTTTGGTTTTATTGATTACTCCTCATAGGTTTTATGTTTATTATTGTTTCTGGAGGCTTACCAGTGTGGTCATGCACCTTCCTTTATCTAGAGGGACCAGTGCCTACAGCTGATGTTTCTGTGAAAAATGCTTATGAGGGAATAGCATCTATTCTTTGTAATCAACTCCCTCATTCCCTTATTGCCCTCGTGTTTTTAAATTATGACTTGGTGCCATGTCTAGGGCAAGATATATAAAAAATTAACCATTAAAAATTATGGCTCCTGACTGGCTTTATGTTTCATGTGTATCACATAAAGCCTAAGTCTCAAAATAGATTCCTTATAATGGCCGCAAGCTAGGCCTGTCCTGGCTTACAGATTTATGTAGGGATTTGAAGGAATTATTAGGTGACCCTGACCACCAGCCCCACCATTTGGGAGTTAAAATTCTAATCTCACACCCATGTAGACAGAGACAAACACAAAGGAACATAAACACAATCAAGTAATAAATACACTGGGCAGATCCTTGTTCATCAGGAGGAGTAAACATTTGTTCGGTGAGACAGTCTTCCCAGTTCCTGAGAACATGGAAACGTCATCATTCCTGTGAACTACATAGCCTGAGGCAGCATATTTATTTCACATCTCCAGGCTTTAGTAGCTTGACTTATTGAAAGAAAGTTTTCAAAAAAACCATGTGTGTTGGCAAGTGTCAGTCAACATTGAAGGAATATTCAAGGACTACCTCCAAGTCCAACGGGAAACTCCCTTCTCTCCTGTTGCAACGTTTTTCAAAGATGGGCAGAAATCCTAAGCACAGAGTAACAAAAATCTGGGCAGGTTACTTACTAGTAGATCAAAAGCTTCCTTTGATATTTAATTCAGTTATATAGGAATTAATACTGTACAGAATGTGTTTCCCTCTTGCTCACCTATTTAGTGTTCACCATGTTTTATCCTTAGAAATGTGAGCGCAAGAAGTAGATAGGTGAGTTAGCTACTTTTTTAAGAAAGGGATATTTAAATTTATTTTAGCTGGAGATTTACAAAGGAGCACTCTCTTTATTAATTAGAACCTAGATATTGGCTTTTTGTTCAGAAACAATTATAGTTCTCAAGTCAAAGCAAAAAAACAAACTAAAATGCTTTCCTTTCAGAGTATGCTAACAGATTGAAACAAAAAAGAGGGAAAGGAAGAAAATCTTCCATTACTAGTAATGACAACAATGTGCCATCTATTGTGTATAAATGTTATACTGCTGAGCCTTTTGAATTATTTTCCATGATATGAGGGTGGGTTGTGCCCCTTCAAAACCGCTCAGCTTTTCTTATGACCACAATATCAGGGTGTTTGTAAGCTGACATTAGAGTGGGAGCTACAGAACAGAGTAAAGCCAGGACCTGACACTCACTTAGATGGTCACCTGGACAAAAGATGCCATCTTTCCAGAATTTAAATCCAGTCCTCCTGAAACCATTCACTAAGTCCCCCTTGTACAAGCTGCTGCACTGGATATGCTGAACATTTAACTCTCTGAGCTGTGCAAGAGGCTGAGGTTGTAACTCACGCCCACACATTAAGAAAGAAAAGAGCCAGGCTTTTAGCTACGTCTGTCTCCCTCTGTCTACTGGTCCACATGCCCACCACTAAAGAGGCAGGGAGATGAGTAAAATCAGTCACTTGGGCCCCCAGCCCAGAGCGTCCCTGTGCTTGGTTTCATGCTCTGCTGCCATCATCTTGAAATTCTTAATAACTTTTGAACAGGGACCTCACATTTCATTTTACCCTGACCTTTGCAAATTATCTAGCCAATTCTACCTGTAAGGATAGCACATACCAAAAGGAACAGTCCCATTAAGGCCCTTCTTGGGGACATTGAGAGGAAGAGGGCTGTTTTCTGTATAGTTGTCTAGCAGATCAGTCATCAAATTGATTTCAACTTATTCTAGGTATTTGGGAAAATGCTCAGGTTTCTGTCATTTTTCTCAAGGGGAGATAGAAGTGAGAGGTAGTGTTTGTCCATTTTTTCTTCTATAATTAGCTATCCCAGTCCTCATTAATTTGCTTTACATTTTGCAGTGTGTGGCAATATATCACACCAAATAAGAGCTCTAATGAAAGAGATGATTTTGAAAACGTGTGAGGTTGCTTCTTTTGGGGTGTCAATGTACAGGACCCACTCATCGCTTTGTATGCTCTGAAAGAATTAGCAACTCTTCTCAACTCTAGTACAGCAAATAATTGTAAAGGCCAAGCCCACTGGAAGTGTAAGGGAGACCCACATTTTCCCGTTTTTAATACCCACACAAGTACAATAGATTTTCAAACACAAAAATAGCATCTCTTACTGGTTTGAAACTGAATGGTACTCTCACTGTCCACAGACAATGATCTAGAATGCTCAGAGTACCACCTGATAATTACCCAATGTTAACAATTATTATACACCAGAGAGGGGAACTCTTCTCTTACAAGGCAGTGACTAGATAAAATACTATGGAATTTAGTGACCCACATAGTGTGTTGGAAGGTTGGGATTTAGATATAGGTGGAAGCTTATGTGATAACATTTTAGAAATACAGAGAAGTCTCATGTACCCCAAACTCTAACCTACCAACTTGATATAATATTTGGAATTCTAACACTGGAGATTCATTCTTTTGCATTAAAAATTGCCTTATTAAACCTCCTATTTTCATATGTTACAATCATTCATCCCTTTTCTGCATGGTTGGGTGGATCAGAGAGGCACAAAAGCAACTGTAGTACATGCTAAAAGATGAAAATGGCTGTAGAAAATGCATTTTTCCTCATTTTCTTTTATTCAGGCCTCATAATTTTGCCTGAAACTAATGCTGAAATCTGACACGAGGACCATTGCAGAAGCAGCAGTTTTAACAGCAAAAATAATAACAATAAATATTTTTGTGTAGGGTACTACTCCAAGCACATATTTTATGAGTCATCTCATTCAATTCTCAAAATCACTGCATGAAGTAATTATTTGTATCCATTCAAATACTTTTAGCTGCAAGGGCTAGAGTTAGACCCAGTTCAAAATGGTGTAAATATTAAAAGAAATCTGTTATTTCAAATAACAAGAAATGCAGAGTTGGATTGTTTTCATTATGGGTAATTCAGCATCTCAGTGATGATATCGAGATCCCAGGTTCCTTTACACCTTCTGCTCTGCCCTCATGGCCTTGCTTAAGGCTTAGTTGATTATGGTTATAAGGTGGCAGAAGCTGCTCCAAGCACCAGAGCCTCACACAATATCCAAAGGACAGAAAAGAGAACATGACCCATTTTAAGAAGGAGGGCAAGTTCCCAGAAACTGCTCCACAGATTCACCTCATGTCTTACCGGCTACAATTTTATGACATGCCCAATTCTGTATCAGTTGCTCTCACAGTGAATAAAATTTCCTTGACTAGCTTAACCACATCAATATTTGCCTCCTGAGAGTAAGAAGAGGTTCACACTTCTTTGTATACAAGTTTGTCCCAAGCCTGAACAAATTAGTTGCTGTGTTAGTAAGGAAACAGGAGGGGAATGGATTTTGCACAGACAACCAAGTATGTCTACCACAGTCTTTATTGTGTCATCTGACAAATGAGGACACAGAACCTCAGCAAGCCCTGCAACTAGCTCTAGGACACAGTTGGTAGATGACAACACCAGGATAGAGCCAGCCCTGGTCTGTGGAACTCTAAAAGTCAGACTTTCAACAATTGTGCCTCTCAACACACTACCTTTGTGTACATATTCATACACATTCCAAAGTTTTGCAAAACAATTTTAAAAATTAAACACCACTGTATTACCATCCTAACCTTAACAAAGAAATCTAGAATGATTTCTTTACACCTGCCTGACCTGTACTAGTAAATAGGCTGCATTTTTCCCAGAAGATACACTCTTCACCATCTAATATCAAGCTCTATATGCTGGTTAAAACCCAATGGGGAATTTTAGCCTGACAGGAGCACCATGGTTACAGAAAGGAGCTCTGAGAACAAAGGCAGCCACTGAGGATTCAGAGGAACCTAAGATGTTCTTATTCAAATGCTTACATTTTGATTTTATGACAAATGGTGTAACAATTGTTAAATGTGGTGTATCTTTAGCCATATTACCTCCCTAAGATAACCTTGTCTCTTACTAACCCAGGAAAACTAGCTATTCCTAAACTACTAAATTTATTACAAAGATAACTCCTAGATTTTCTGCTGCTAGTTTTTGTATGGGTTGAAGATGGATAAAAGAAATTATTTTTTCCAGAGGTTATAGAGAAATAATTGTTAGGAGGAAAAAACAGAAAATATATATGTTCTATATTTATATTTCTTATACTTGTTTGATTATTTTAAAAATGAAGGCAAAGGTGATGATTTTATTAAAATCTTGTAATTAAATGGAAAAAGTTAAAAGCAGATATATATGAGTACATTGAAATTCTTAGCTGATTGATTCTACCTACTTGAAAAAATTCTTTTGATTATACACACCCTTCAGTGGAAATGACGAGCTGAAAATTGGATCTGAATTTGACTGGCAGTATTCTATAAAAATATACCAAAATAAAGAAGCTAAAAGCCCCACCTTGTTAATTGAAAAATTGAATGTACCTAAAGAATTAGCAAAAGGAAAATTTAGTTTTATTTTTCCTCACTTCTGTGTTCCTTTTAAACACACCTCTAACCCCATTCTTTCTGATATCTAATTGTAAGTATGGAGGCAAAAACTAAACAGATAGTATACTTCTTCAGATGGAGACATCTTTAAGCCAGCTAAGCATGGCTAGGAAAAAAAAAAAAATTAGAGATGACTTTCGTCATCTAGAATGGTTAGAGATACTACTTGTACCTATACTAAAGCTATCAATGAATCAACAATTCTGTTTTTTCTAACAAATTGGCTAAATGTTTTGTGAATTTGGCAAAAATGTTCCAACTGTATTCAGTGAAAAAAATCTGTTTTCTAACTGATTTATTGTCATCAAGATCATTTTGAATATAAAGAAAAAAACCCACTTGCATTATTATAAAATGTGCATCATCTTTTGTTATAATTTCAAAGGAGAAATCTTAACAATTATTATAAACAATTACTTGTTAGCTCATGATCTTGTGAGATATTTCATATTCAGATCACATATAACAATAATAATAAGGAAATGTGGCTGATTAAGATTTTACTGGGTGCAGGGAATCCTAAGAATACTGTTTTATACTTTTACATAAAGTAGAGATGACAGCTTTGAAACATGAAAAGTCATGGGAAACTGGAAAGTGATTTTGAACCCTGAAACTTCTCAAAGAAAGAGGAGATAAGATCAAGAAAATTATTTTTTTCCCTAGAAAATTTGTCATTATAGTGATAATGAAGAAACTATAGATTGAGAATGATAGAAAATGGACCTCAATTTTGGCCTTTACAATAATGGTGAAAATCAAAGAAGTTGAAGTTATTATTTCTCATTTTAAAAATTTATTGATTCATTATACCGAGGATTGAATTCTTAGTAAGTATCTCACTTAATTAATGAAGGAATCAATGGTATGAATGGAATGTATATATAAATATCTCTAGAATCACTAAGATTTCCTAAAGGGTTTCTAAGGGAACACTTTAGCACACTGAGGTGGTGAAAGAGATGGTTCTGCAATAAAGCTAGTTAACGAAATTAAATTCTTGCACTGAAACATAAATAAAATTATAATCTGAATCTTTCCAAAGAGAGTAATGGAATGGGGTTGTGTCAGTGAGGTCCAAAAGCAAAAAAAAGATTGTGTTGCTAAAGACATACAAGCTTATGTTCCGTTCTCTAACTGGTTTCCACTTGCTGATCCAATTTCCTGTTCTGTGGAGTATGTACCTTGCTATAACCATGGAATGTGATCCAGGGAGAGTCTGCACACCTAATCCTCCTGCACGAGTGAGTCAGATATAGTATCCACAGTAAACTACAAAGTACCCAAACATGGCAACTACCATCATTGAAATATGACTTACTTTGATGTCTTACCTGTGGCAATGCAGAAGAAACAAGTCAATAAATGTGTGTATTCTATAATTTTTGGAAGACTTCCTATTGTACTTTCTATCTACAGTCATAAATATTAATACATGTTTGGACATTCAAAAATATACCTGACCATTTAAATATTACTTCTACTATATAAATAGAAATCTTGAGACAATGTAATATTTGTTCTGCTTCAACAATTGTAATTTCCATGTTAGTTATTTGCATATAAGTAGGCTTGTTGTCTGAGCCACTTACTCAAGTGTGTATAGTCCCAGGCTCTACTGGCCTTTGCCAGTTTCCTATAATTACACAAATAACAGTAGCCGCTTGAACTTCCTGTAAGTACAGGAAAGCTGTCAAGGGTAAGGACTCGATGGCAAGAGTTCAAGACCTACACTGCATGCAATGGTGGGTATGCCACCTCTTCAGAGCAGGACTCAGGCAAAGGTCTAAGTAAGGCCAGGAGGAGGGAAACTAAATTAATGATTGCTTCAAATTAGAGAAAAGTCATGCACTCATCACTGGCCTGAAATGGCATTGTGTGGGACCTGCTTTGATTTTTTTTTTATTTTAAGATTTTTATTGGGGAATTGGGGGATGGGAACAGCACTGGGGAATTGGGGGAAGGGGAATAGACAAGTTGCTGTTGTTTTGTTCTTCAGTCTAGTTGTGGAGGACGTTGCTTCACTGGCCCAAGTTGGCACCATCATTGCTCTCTTCCTGGGTGAGGCAGATCAGT
>NW_017731944.1:404595-413394 GCF_001890085.2 Hipposideros armiger
CTGCATCCTACGCCGCTGCCTGTGACTCATGGCAGCCTAGTTCCAGGTTGAGCTGTTGTTCATCATCTTAGCTGTAGAAGGCAGTGTCACTGGCCCTCATATGTGGGATCTAAACCGGGGCTCTCTGGCATCCTGAGCTAGCTCTTAACCAACTGAGCCACTCGGCCGGCCCTGCTTTGATTTTTGATACAATAAAAATTATTACTCACTCCTCCATTCAACAATATTTGGGGAGGCAATGTACTAGGCACTATTCTAGGAGTTGGGAAGACAGTGGAGGATAATACACTGAATTTACAGTCTAACAGAAATATAATACCTTACAAATACTTGCATGATTAATTAAATCTAATTGTAAATTGATATATAAAAGTAAATGCTGCTATAGCAATGTGTGGGAAGTGTATATGTCCCAGTTTGCCTGGGACAATTTCAATTTATGTCTATTGTTCTAGAGTGATTATTAGTACTGCCTCCTATCATACTCATAAGTGCCCCCTTTTGGATGATAAATATGTGATTACTGTTCACCTTAATAAGAGGAGACCTGACTTAATCTAAGAGCCATAAAATACTTTTTTCAGAAAGTAACTCTTTTTTCTTTCTTTTTTTTTTCCCCCCCAAAGATTTTGTTGGGGAATTGGGGGAGGAGAACAGCACTGAGGAATCGGGGAGGGGGAACAGACAAGTTGCTGTCCTTTTGTTCAGTCTAGTTTTGGAGGACGTCGTTTCACTGGCCCATGTTGGTATTGTATTCATTGCGCTCTTCCTGGCTAGGCAATCGCTCACCTGCCATTGGACGGCCACTCACGCCACTCACGGTGGCTCACTGCAGCTCATGCCCGCTGCCTGGCCAGCCCCACTGCAGCCTATGCCGTCACCTGCGATTCACAGCAGCCCAGCTCCAGGTCAAGCTGTTGTTCACCATCTTAGCCATAGAGGGAGCAGCATCACTGGCCCACGTGTGATCCAAACCAGCGACCCTGTTGCTCAGAGCTCGTGCTCCCAAGCCAACTCTTAACCAACAAGCCACTTGGCTGGCCCTTTTTCTTTTTTAAAAAAAGAGTATGGAACACTTCACGAATTTGCATGTCATCCTTGTGCAGGGGCCATGCTAATCTTCTCTGTATCCTTCCAATTTTAGTATATATGCTGCTGAAGCGAACACAGAAAGCAACCTTTTAACTGAGACATAACTATCACTAAAATGTAGTGTTTTCAGATGTGCCAATATCTGTTTTATATATGTTAGAGATATTAACTCACTTAGTTGCACAAAAACAATTTGAAGCAAGTAGTATTATATCCCCATTTTTTTCAGATTGGGAGACTGAAGCGCAACATGTTAAGGCAACTTGCCTTAAGTCATATATCAAAAAAATGATAGAACCAGCCTTCCAATAGGCAGATTGCTCGAGGGTCCTTACTCTGTTAATGAGAGGAGAGACAATATCATATTTAAATGTGCGTTTTTGTTTGTTTGTTGAGTTTATTCTGAAGTGATTAACTGACAGTGAAATAAATGTTGAACTTGCTGTTATTTTCTCTTCATCAGGTTAAAGTTTATATTCTCAAAATAGTAAAGTATGATCCTGTCTGTGTTAAATAGAAAATGAGGGTATGGATGTGTGTATATATAAATAGAAAAAACTAAATGGAAACAAAAAATTGTTAAGTGGTTATCTCTGGGAATTTGTTGGAATGAGGGGATAGAAGAACCAGGAGTTTTACTTTTCAATATGAACTGTTATTTTTTTTCCACAAGTGCAAATTTTTTAACAATAAAAACAAAAAAGTACCAACACCCCCAATATAAAACATACAGTGTTTTTGGAGCTGAAGGGAGCTATTTGTAAGAAAGGAGTCACTGATATCAACCTTCACCTGTCCTGTGAAAACAGATAGTCATGAGAAAAGATTTCAAACAAACCACACAGGATGTTTGTTTGAACAAGAAACTAGGGATGTTGGTATTACAAAGGTACTGTACATTCTGATGATGAGTGTAATTATACTCTTTCCTGGTACTGAGAATAACCCCTTGAGGAGAATCTAAAGCTATCACAGCCAACAGACAATGCAACTCAGCATCAGCTTTGACAAGTGTCTTGAATATAGAAGAAGACATTTTCCAAGTGATATAAGCCAATATTCACCAAAGTTCAAGTAAAATTGCTGTGTGGTTGGACTGAGTTTTAGTCCTTTTCTATATATCTCATAATTTTCAAGACATTATTTTGACTGATTCAATCAATCATCAGTCAACCAATTCAATTCTAAACTGTCCTCCAACTACCTTTTACCAGTAATACGGGGCTGAGAATGTTACTGGTGCTTTTACTGAATCATGGTGGGGATTTTCAGAGTACAATGTCTTTCTTACAAAACAAAGAGTTGTCCTCATTCAAATGAAGTTTTCAGACTTCTTTCATTTATTTAACTGAGCAAACAAACTGAAATTTCCCTTTGCTTTATATATAGTCTTGGGTCTGTATTTGTGTTCACCTCATGTTTGTTTACTTCTGTAATGTTTATGTAACTTTGTCTTTTGGAGTGAAACTTATGAAAGTATACATGCAACATGCTGTAATGATAAAGACATATTGATTTTGCTTAATTATGATGACGATGTTGTAAGACTTGAAGTCTATAATAGCAGTCTATTATTTCCTGGGAAATTTGACAGCTTTTTGGGACTCTGAGTTCCAGGGATCCTCCCATCTCAGGTTGCACTGATCCTTGCATTTAAAATATGTTCTCTTGTCTATGAAGTAGTTACTTTCCTCAGTTATTCTGCAAAGGACAAGTGTCAGGATATGGAATTCCATTTAATTTTAAGTCAGGTATAGTTGATAGTGTGACTCTTTTTCTGACTCCTTGCATTGGGTGTGTGATCCTACACATTTTAGAAATTTAGAAATATCAAGATCTAGGAACACATCCATATTTCCTTTGTTTAACAGGTATTTTATTAGATTTCATATTAAAGAGAATCTTTCTCCTCTTAGCATCCATAGCACATTGTTCCTAATGCTATCGCAACACTTACAACACTTCTTTTTCATTAAGTTATGTTTTTGTCTCCCATCCTAATTATATGTTGTGAAGGGTTAATGTTCATTAATGTATGATAATGGCGATGATGATGATTTCTCAAACACTGAAGAACAGTGTGTAATACGCAGTAAGTTCTCCATATATATATATTGAATGAAGGAATAAATTAATAAATGTATGATGGATATATATATATATATACACACACACACACACATATATATATATGGTTTGAGTTAAGTCCTTTGATTTAAATAATTATTAAAATAATCAATTTTGATGAGGAAAAGATAAAAAGTATATTTTAGACACCTTATTCTGCATCTTCAGATGGAGTGAATCTGGTTAAGATGATGAATCTGCTTAACAATGAACAGTATGATTGTGTCACATGTGGTTGGTGGATAAAAAAGATAATATATGAAACAACTTAATAGAATAGCTGGGAAAAGAAAGAAATCTTTGTGAGTTTTTGCCTTAGAAGGTAAGGTAACAGTTTAATACTACTTCTTCAGACAGTAGAGAACTGTAGAACATGTGTGGTTGTCTCATCTGACAGTGATAAAAGAACAACCACATCCACTCTTCAGGAACCAAGACAGAGATATCGACAGCAAAATTACCAAAACACAAAACAAGTGAACTAGAGCTCCTTGCAGAGGTCAGTGGCATGAATATATTCCTAAACATGACTCCCATCTTCTTCAGTACTACATAGTCACAACGGGACCAGAGCAAGTGCATGTGGAGTAGTCTCAACTATAGCAGTACTTGGACCAACCTGCCACTGTGTCTGAGTCCTACTTATAAAATATTTTGGTCTCATGTTTGCACATCCTTAATAATCAGGAAGTAAAAAGGGATAGAATTTTTAAAAGTCTTTATGAGAACATATCAAAAGTCTGGCTATTTAAGAATGTATAAAGATCCTAGCATTCTTAAGGTGGAGGGTAGGGAATAGAATGGTTTACATATGATTTATAATGAATAAAACAACAATCACATAGCTTATTTGTCCACATATTCATAGATACTTAGTGTCTATTCAGATAAACTTAGACTTGAATAGTGGCAACCTAGTATAACAGCGGTTCTCAATCTTTCACAGGGGTCGCCCAAGACCATCGGAAAACACATATTTTCAATGGTCTTAGGAACCAAGACACCGCTCCTCTATCCGTCTCCAGGCCCACATGCAGATACGCCCACATAGGAGTACCCGGCGACCCCTGTGAAAGGGTCATTCGACCCCCAAATGGGTCGCGACCCACAGGTTGAGAACCGCTGTAGTATAACAATGTTTTATTCTATATTCAAGACACTTGCCAAATCTGTACATAAAAGCTACATCTCCATGGAATTAGTAGTTTAATATTCCTCACTCCACTGAACAACCAATTAAACTCATTGAACCTTTTTCCTCCACAGAAAATTTAATTCAGAATGGTCCATCTAATAGTCTCAATTTAGAACTCTTCTCTCTAGAAGTAAGAATAAAGATTGTTTTCTTCACACTTGAATTCAGCCAGAATGGTGTGTAATTAATATCTTTATGGCACACAGTGGATTGTAGTTCAATGAATTTGAAGAAAAAAGAATGGGGGAAAGGAGGCTATCCTTTGCAACATTGACACAATGTTTATAATCTTTTGTTATTAAATTTTTGTTTATACCATTGAAAGCTTTAAAAAGGTATCTATCTATTCATAATGCCAACCTGTACATATGCATATGTGTGTACACACATACATTCATGCATTACACACACACACAGCAGCAGCAGCAGCAGCAGCTGTTACTTCCACCCCTCCCCTCTTTCATTCTTCTTATAATCTTAACTCTGCCCCCAAACTGAAGTGTGGTGGGCAGAGTCACTGCCACCCTAACATGCCCATCTAATCCACAGAACCTATGAATATGATAGCTTACATGGCAAAAGGGACTTTGCAGATGTGATTAACATTTAGGACATTGATATGGAGAGAGTTTTCTGAATTATCTGGGTAGGCCCAATGTAATAACAGGAGTACTTAAAAGAGAATCTTTTCTGGTTGTGGCCAGAGAGAAATATGACAAAGAAGGGTCACATGAAAGAATGAAAGAGACCCATTATTGCTAGATTTAAAGGTAGGAGAATGAAGCCATGAGCCAAGGAATATGAGAATCTTCTGGAAGCTAGGGTGGCCCTCAATTGACAACTAGCAAGAAAATGGAAATTTCAGTCCCTCAGTCACAAGGAACTCAATTCTGCGGACAACCCGAATAAGCAAGAAAATACATATATTCTTAGGGTCTCCAGAAATGAACACATTTTGTTACCTTGATTTAGCCAGGGAGACCCACTAGGGTTGTGGAATATAAAATTTATTCCAGCAGACATAAAAACCTAATGCACTAAAACATGTAAACAAGGAAACTGTTCTCAGAAACAATAAAGATGCTCTGTGTACAACTGCCATATTTCAGATGACTCTTCCACCTTATCCTTTCTCCTTTATTCACAGATAAGAAATTGGGTGATCAATTGATCTATGTGCATTTATTTCTAAAGTGTCCTGAAAACACTTGCTATAGGGAATGTGTCAAGCCTGATTGGAGATGACTAACAAGACAGACTAGAAGTGGCCTTTTTTACTACCCAGATCTCTGGGCTATTCCAGGTTTTTGGAAAAAGAGTATTCAGACAGCAAAATCAATCTCAAAATTGCCCACTTTCCCACAGCCCTCTGGGGAAACTGGCCTTAATAGAAGTAGGTAGATCAGGTCAGTGGTAAGCCATGCAGAGTGATTGGAGGGGGATTAGGAGGAGCCTGAGACTGTCTCCTCATTAGCTGCCCTATTGCCTGAAACTCATAATTAGATAGTCATTCCTTTGGTGAAGGAAAGATTGAAAAGTTTCTAAGACCCTAACAAAGTAGAAAAATAGCTTTACTTTTGTGTGGAAGGAAGGAGGGAACACAAGAAGAGAGTAGAAGTAGGTGGCTTAAAAATAAGCAGTTAATATGTTAGTATCAAAGACCCAACACATGGGAAGAGGCGCTATATATTTCTGGTGTAGCTTTTGTGTTTATTATAGTTATTCATGCACATAGCTTAGAGCAGGGGTCAGCAAACTGCGGCTCACGCGCCACATGCTGCTCTTTGGGTACGTACATGTGGCTCTGAAGTAAAATTGAAAATGAAAATAAAACTATCATAAATTTCATTTATAAAATTTTAAAGGATATTATTCACATAATGGTGATTTCATTTGTTTTATGGCTCTTGAATCATTTTTAAATTCTTGTGAGGGACAGGATTGGCTCTTCCATTGCAAAAGTTTGCCAACCCCTGGCTTAGAGGAACACGTAGTTATATAAGGCTTGCTTCCTGACCCCATCCACCATGTTTCTTGCTTCCCAGAAGCAACCATTTTCATCTAGTTTAACTGATTATTTTTATATTTACTCCATATAACTAAATAACATGTTTTATATTGCTACTTCTTGATTTTTCAAAGTTAAGCCCTACATATTGGCTTCCAGCCATGAATGATAACAATTAGCTCTTTCTCACACCCTACTCACAGTCCCACTGTACATATGGAAAACACCTATACCCCCACCCCCATCCCTGTCCTCCTATTGTGGTTATTTAAAAGCTTAGGTAAATCAATTATCATTTTTTACATTGTTATGATGACACAGATGTTATTGGCAGTGATATTTCACATATCTTGAGTAGCTTCTTTTCATTCACATCATTTTGTTTTCAAGTTCTTTGTAATCCTGAAGATATATCTTGCTAATTTTTGTCAGATTATATATATATATATATATATATATATATATATATATATATATATATATATATATATATATATATATATATAATTATCACTAGCTTCTCAACTCTTTTTGGACTATGTAAATCTCCTTTCTACATATTCAAACATTAAGTACATTAAATAGTCTATAAATTGCATCTTCTCTCCAAGCCTTCTGATCTTCCCCAGCATAATTTAATTAATCTCAAAGTCTGTTACTTTATCACCATATTGAGAATTTCCATCTTCTCCATCTTATACTGTATCCCTTGTTTCTCAGATTGTTTTGTTTCTTTCTTGGTTTGCTTTGTTGTTTTCATGGAGAATATCCTCTAGTATGTTTTTCTCACTCAACCAACTTTTGCTACCTACCAAGTGCCATGCACAGTCCCAGGTATTGAGGGTAGAGTGAAAACCAATCTTCACGGAATTGTATTTTGAAGAACACAGCGGTAGAAAGGGAGCAACCATCTCCCATACACTTGGGCAGACACCATCCTGGTTCATGAGCTCCACTGAGCAGTAAGACTGTTGGAAGGAGTTGGTAAATTCTTTCCACTATCCCATTCCCATCCCTTCAAGTAACAGCATCTTTTTCTCTGGAAATGGTTCCTGCCTTTCAACTTCATGCTCTCATGGTCACATGATCTGGCCCAGGGATAGGCACACAGCAAAATCTGAGCTTTTGTACACAGACATTTTATACACAGTCTGAGATCATGGAATAGAAATGATATAGCCCTACAGCTCTCTGTGGGCATTCATTCCTTTCACCAAAGTATGAAGATTTACCTCATTCAAACTTTGACCCATCCTCTAGAGGTAAAGTATACCTATTCTATCTAAGGCATTGTACCAAATCCCATGGGAAACACATGGATAAAGCCCATCTGTATAAGGATAGACTTGAGACTAATGTACAGAAGAAGTCAGAGTTGGGAGATGAGAGGGAGAGAGGGAGAGGAAGAGAGAGAGAGAGAGAGAGAGAGAGAGAGAGATCAACATCATTTGCATCTCCTGTGTCCCCCAATATTCTACCTCTGCAATCCCCTCCCCAATTCTTCTAGTCACTAAATTCCCCCTTTTACTAAATTCCTCCTAACTTGATTTTGATTTCTATCTCCTTCAACCAGAATCTTAGGTAATGGCAGACACTAAAATAGAAACTGATTGATCAATGAAGTAAAATTCTTGGGAATATCCTCTAGTGAGGGACTGAGATCTCCCTGATAATTCCATATAATAATTTTTCCTTCAGCTAGAAAACAAGATGGAATTAAGTAAGGTTCTCCAAGGTCTGTAGGCCCCTTCCAAATGATATGCCATATATCTGCAGTAAGGAAGAAGGGTAGATGAAAATATAAGATCAGCAAATTCCCTGTGAAAATTATATCTTCATTGGGATGTAATCTCCATGAGGTCAGGGATTTGTCTAATTTTATTCATTGCTATATCCCTAGTGCTTAGAAGGCTGTTTATTGAATGAATGGATGTATACATGAATGTATGAACTTTTATCATTCAAAAGATCAAGAGAAAAGTTGTCCATTATTGTCCTAAACAAGGAATAAAGGATTGTGTATGGGTGGTCACCATGGGCCTTTAAGTTCTGTCTACACAAAACAATAAAAGAAGATATTCTTCTCTTCTGTCCCCCTAACCCCAATAGGAGACCTTGAGGAATTGTGACCTTTAGTTGGTTCAGACCAATTCAGTAAAGGGACTATTAAACCATGACAGCAGGCAGAAGTACTAGGATGATTCTGACCTCATTATGATGAAAGGAAACAAGGCATAGTCTCTCCCAAAGAGGAAAGACAGCATCAATTTTGAAAGATCATAAAAGATTAAGAAAAGCCAAAAAGTAGGAATATTTTCTTAACATCTTTATGTAAGACCATGCTTATCTTTGGTTTTCAGCTATTTCCAGGGAGCTA